>NC_141032.1:11087500-11180000 GCF_052040795.2 Danio rerio
TTCATTCATACTCCCCAAGTGGTAAAAAAAATAGATATTTTCAGCATTTTTTTTTTGTATGCTAAAAACTAATTTAAAAACTGTTAACAGTTTCAAAACAGACTGTAAATTACCATATTTATTTTAAAATAGAGACAATCTGGTAACACTTTATAATAACTACACACTATGAATCATTTATTAAGCATTAGCATCTTGTGAATTCATTATTTGTTAAGCGTTAATTCTACATTAATAAACGTTATAGTAAGCAGTTTATAACTGCAGCTACAAATGCTCTATTCTTGACTTAAGCACACTTATAATGTGCTTAATAATTGAATTTTCATACTTAACTAATGATTTATTTTTCATGACTAAATTAAGTATTGCATTGTTTACAAACCATTTGTATTTAAAGGTTTTTAAGATCATTCAGAATGAGTTAGTAAATGATTAATAAACTATTTAAATGAACATTTATATATTTTATTATTCAGGGATATAGTAATGGTTGCTATGTATGTTAGTAAATGCTTCATTATTAAGTCAACTTCATGAAGTTTTGTGAATTAAAGTGAAGACTATTCATGCTTTATAAATTCCTTATAAATGACTATTAAAGGCTCAATATCAAATGAACAATAAACGTTTGCAATCTTATCGGAAAAAGAAAATGACTGTAAACTTTAAACATCGCCCAACAACACGAGTGTCAAAATACAACATAAAACTGGACAAAACAACATCAATATAATAACTTAACAATACAATAATATGCGACGTTTAACCTGTATAGTCATTTTATTTTAGGTAAGGTTGCAAAGATTTATTTTTTATTTGAAGTACAGTTTCATTTGTGTATCTTTAAACGAATTGGTATGAATAAGTTGTGTCACTTTTCCTGTTTAGAATAGAACTGATTCATTCATTTTCACGGGACCCCGGAAACGACGTAGTGGAGGAAAAAAAATTGGCTGAATGAAAAAAAAAAAAAAAATGGGCGGGAGGAAAATATATATATTCACTTCACTCACGTAAACCCTCCTGTTTTTGCCGAAATTCTCCCTTGAACAACTACTTTGTAAATAATGTGATATTTAATTTAGTGATGAAAAATAAATCATTAACAAAGTATGAAAATACAATTATTAAGCAAATAGAGCATTTGTAGCTGCCGTTATAAACTGCTTACTAACGTTTATTAAAGTAGAGTTGATGCTTAACAGATAATGAATTCACTATATGCTAATGCTTAATAAATGATTTATAGTGTGTAGTTATTATAAAGGGTTACCGAAAATCTTACTAGAAAATGAAAATCTTTCCAAGCTGCTTGCAATTTCAGCTGAAAGCCTAGGATTCCTGCTTTGGCGCTGTCACAGTTCTTTTTTTATGATGAAATGCATTTTTGTGCAATCCAAATTTTGCCTCTCTAATCTTAAAAATGAAACAGTACTGTTTTTGTACAGTAAAATAGGCCTACTACATTTTAGTTTCTTATCACACATTATTTAGCGTATTCAAGACAGTGAAATGGTCATTGTAAAATCACACACTGATGTAGTCATTGATGTCATACTGATGAAAATGAATTCAGAAGGTGCTCATTTCTATAATAATCTGTTTTTAGGTTTTTAGGTCAGTGGATTATGAATGCAATATGTTTTCTGAATTACAATTGTTGTCAGAGGTTTATTGAAACAAGCTGATTTTGAGCCGTTTATGAATGTTGTTTTGGTCCGAGTGAGTTTAGGAGGGGAGCTGGCTGAACTGTTTGGTCTAGAGCGGTTGGCTCATGGTAACCTTTGATTTGGCCCACCATTCCTCAGAGAAGAGAGGAAGACTGATGTGGATGGTTTCAAGATTGTCATATCAAATTGAATGTAACGTTTGTTTGTTTTATTGTTAAAAGCTAACTGAAATGTTTCAGTTAAAGGGGGTAAATTCATTTTGTTTAAGTGAAGTTTATGTATAAACAAATTTCGAGAGGATCACGTGCTTATGATTGCTAGCAGCTGACCCGCATTATCTAATTCACTACGATCCAATCAGATGACTCCTAAACTACTATAAATACCCTGGGGTTTATTCCATTGCTATCTTCGTTTTGAAGAGTCCCCCCTTCCTCCCCTACTCCTCCTTCTTAGACGGGTGACACGGTGGCCCAGTGTGTAGCACTGTCGCCTCACAGCAAGAATGTCTCTGGTTCCTGGCTTTACCAAAACTAGCAGACATTTCTGTGTGGAGTTTGCACTTCTCCCCGTGCTCACGTGGGTTTCCCCCGGGTTCCTCCCACCGCCTAAAAACATGCAATTAAGTCAATTGAACAATCCAAATTGTCAACATAGACACGCTTCTAGTTAGTAATTAATTTCAAGAGCATTCACTTGCTACAGCAGGGGAGTTCTTGAGATCTACCTGAGCTCAAACTCCCCTCCCGCCTTGCAACGGGAGGAAGCCCTGGGCTCGAGGATCTCATGAGCTCAGAGCTCTCTCCCGGGACAGCATGCCAAACAAGCTTTTATAATTAATCATCAGCTAAGTGTGAAATCTTGAAATGTAGATACTGTTACTCAACAATGCATAGACTTAGATGAGCAAATCAAGTCCAAGGCAGATTCTGCTTGACTACAGTATTCAGCAGTTAACTCTGCTGGGGTATAAACATGATTATTTATTTATTTTTGTAATAATTTATAATGTAAAAAGTTATAGTGCGTTAGCTAAAACGATTTAAAGTTATGTTTTCTATTTGTTTTGAAATATTAGGAAATTACCCATGACAACTTTAATGCAATATAGTTTGGTATATTTACCTTCGCCCATAGCTTATTATGATATTTAGTTTTTGGCTCTTCATATGAAAAAGTTTTGGCAGCCCTGGTCTAGAGTCAGGTTGATATTGCACATTGTGAGAGCAGGTTTGAATAGGCGGCATCAGTACTGCACAATGCTTGTTAGTGGATGAACAAAGTAATATCGTGTGGTTCATGTATGCATGGACATTTTGTAAATTGTTTGCAGGGACAGTGAACAAATGATCATTGTCACATTTAGTGAATGCTTTTTATAAATCTGTCCTATGTCAGAGGAAATCGAGCTCTTTGTTTTGATTAGCTGGACATTTTGTATTTTTAACTGCAGGAATGGGGATCCAAGACGCTGTCTCAGCCAAACTTGTGTTGGAGAAGTTGAAGAGCGAACACTGAAGAACCGAAGGCACAACTTCCTCTGATCGTACAACTTTCCGCTGTGGATTCAATGATTACAAGAGCATAAACTGCACTTACTGTTATACTCTATAAAGAGATTGTGTAATCGAGTTTTAGTCTGAGAATAAAAAAAGTTAGTTTATTCCAGTCATTTAACCTGACCTCAGGACAGTGTAAGTGCTAAAAACACAGAGTTTAGCACTAAGATGTGATTAGTCTGGGACTAGCCTTGGTCTCTGAAGGTAAGAGCATCTAACTGAGCTGAGAAAGCGGGCCAGTAGACAGCTTTGTTTATTACTCTTGCAAACTACTCCAAGTCAAACTTTGTGACTTTATTTTTAAAGACATGAATTAAAAAAAAAAACATCTGTGTTAATGATTCAAGTATAGCCTGGGATTAACTTTAAATAAACCCAGAACTGAAATTGTGTTGATTACTGGACTTATTTTCTTAATCTAAAAGCACATGAAAATACATATTGGGTTGTCATCTAGAGAAGGACATGTGCTGCATCCAAAAATACTTCCCTACTACTGTGTACTCCACACAGCATAAGACAAAAGATTACTAATTCAAACGATGTATAGAGTATATACAGGAGTTACAGAAAGAAATTCAGTAACGTTACCTTTTAAGGCTGCATACATCAAGACCTCATCACCACTTCAGGTTTCAACCAGTAACATTGCTGACAATTTAACCTGCAGTATATTTACTAAATCCTGATTGCAAGAAGGGAATCCTAAACTAAAACTATTTGAAAACTGAATAACAATGTTAATCCAGCGGGTGGCGCCTTTACAGCAGCAGGAATAACAGCGTTTCCCTGGTTACTGCAGTAAATGAAGCAGCGTGATGTCAAATCTAGCAGGATTTTTTTTTTTATTTCAAACTACACAGCATCCTGATATTCAAAGATTCAATTCAGATATACTTCAGCATACTGCTACTGAATTTTAAAGCTTGTAAAATAGCATTTAAGACTTATTTTAGGATTTGTTTTTTGCATTTAAGGGCTTTAAATTTCTCTAAATTGATTAATCAATTTTTAATACTTTAAGACCTTGCGGACACCATTTACCTACTCAGGGGCCGGTTTTTCAAAAGTAATCCACTAGGATTTTGGATTAAACCCTTAGTTTGGGTTTTTCTGACCTTTTTTGTAGGATTTGGATCATTTTGATCCAAATAATCTGGATTAAACTGATCCCATCTGAAGCGTGGTTTCCCAATGCCCAAAATGTAATGAAAACTTAAATTTATCAAACACTACTACATTTGGATCATGTGGTATCTTACACCATATCCTATTTATTGATAAGGTTTTATTTGTATTTGTTCATCCGTCAGGCTATAGTGATTAGGTAGGCTTTAACGTACAGCAAAGTAGAAAAACGGAGTTTGGCATCATAAAATAATCCCCCAAATAGCTGTTAAATTGAACAAAAACAATAAATTTTATTCGGTCACTAATTGATATAGATGTGTGTGTGTATATATATATATATATATATATATATATATATATATATATATATATATATAAGAGACTGAGAGGGCAGAAGTACAACTTTGCAGAGGAACAACTGACTCTGATCGAACTGCAGCAAACCAAGGCCTGACTTGAGATCCACTTCCTAAAGACTATGCTTAGACAAGCTGGTCTCTCCACATCAGATGGGGAAGTCTGAAATTATTGTGGAGTTCTCAACATTGTCTTTTTTTTTTTTTTTTAATTCAACACATCTATATTTGGAACTTGTTATATATATCCCTAATGTAAAGTTTGTGTTGTAGGTCTCAGATGAGCGGACTGATGGAGGATGGAGTTTTTCTTTGTTTTTAGTTTATTTAAATGTGTTTTCATTTCAAATAAATATTACGTTATATTCACCCCACACTGGCTATTCTACTTGTTGCCCTTTGTAAAGTTTCACAAACTAATTTCGAGAGGAGCATGTGATATAATCGACTACAGCTGAACCTTATCTCTAATAATAAGCTAGCCTAATGCTATCATTCATTCATTCATTTTCTTGTCGGCTTAGTCCCTTTATTAATCCGGGGTTGCCACAGCGGAATGATTCGCCAACTTATCCAGCAAGTTTTTACACAGCGGATTCCCTTCCAGCCGCAATCCAACACTGGGAAACCTAATGCTATCAGCTCATTCTAAAACTACAATAAATATCCTGCCTAAACTTCATTCCTTATCTTTGTTTTTGGAACCCTTCTCCCTCCTCCTCTTTCATGATCAGGCAACACAGTGGCTCAGTGGTTAGCACTGCTGTCTCACAGCAGGAGTGCCACAGGTTCAAGTTCTAATTGAGCCAGTCGACACTCGCTGCGTGGAGTTTGCATGGGTTATCTCCGGTTTCCTCCCACAGTCTAAAAACATGTACATAACTTAATCGTAATAGTCACTAGCACTTTAACGCATACATAGCAAAAGGGGGCACTCGAGAAACACCTGATCTCGTGTCCCTCCTAATGCTCATTGAGCAGGTGGGAACCTTGGGCTCATCTATCTCCGAGCTCAGGGTTCCCTCCCGGGACGGCATGCCAAACCTGCAATCATAGTTGAGCATTATCTAAGTGTGAACTCTTGAAACATATCCATAGTTCTACATTGTGATTTCCTATCCTGTTTGAGCGCTGGTTATCCAGATTTAGTGATCCTGAAAAGTTCCCATCCAGATCAGATTGATCCAATGCGATGTTGCCTTGAAAAACTGGCTTAAAAAAATTATGACTAAATCTGGATCAATTTTATCCGGATTAAACCATTTAAAAAAGCAGGCCCAGGAGATAGTGATTTCAGACACAGCTCATGTTGTGGATAAGCTCATGATTAGGCCATTCATAGAAAACGAAAAGACAAAAGCCGTGTTTTTACATTTTTGTATTTTAGACACAAAGGTTAATACACTGTAGATTTAGTGGAGACAGTAAAAGCATGAATAAATGAAGCATTTCAATCGTCATTACTGCACTGTCAAAATTGAACACTCCATGTGGCTAATCACAACCACCGGATCATGTGTGAAGATCAATTAGAGATTTAATACTTGATGACCCTAACAATTACTGTTATCAAGTATACAGTAGAGATGTTTCTGTAGTCTAAATACAACACTGGGACTGTAAAAGTGGATAAAACACTGCCAGACTCCTCCAATAGACAGACTAAAATACAGAGAGAGTTTACACATGACATGTCTTCTTAAATTCAGATACAGTAGTGAAAATATGCTATACGCTTGACAAAACAAAGCTGTTATATGTATTTAACTAGGTTTGTTTCTTATACACTTAAAGAAAAATAAAGTCTCTAGCATGGGGGAAAAAAAAAAAGTGTTTCTTCAACTTTCCTCTTGTAAAATAGTTCCTTCAGTATTACTGCAATCTGTCTCGACAACTGCCCCCCTTCCCAAGTGCTCAAGGAAAACGAGAGCGTTAGTGTGAGCAAACTGAGATGCAGGTTTAACTTTTGGCAATTTTTCATTCTCTACAAAAACGCAGATTGTAAACAAAACACGTGGGCTCACAAAGAAGGAGAAAGAGAAAAGGAGTATGTAGTTTCCTAACATCAAAATGAAGGGAAAAGAAAGAAGGTCATTAGAAGGCAGCAGGAATTTCTTAGTGTACATTGGGAAATGACTATGGATGCCGCTCTTCATCTCTCAAAGTAAATACTCTGGCATCTTAACAGCTAGTTAGTGGCGTAATTATAATTACAATTCAAGAGAGAGAGAGAGAAAGAGAAATATCTGTATGCATACACCATTTCAATTCCCGTCATCCTCGCTTCCATTGTTCTTCTCTCAGGTGAGCTCAGATTGCAGTTGGTGCTGTGGGCGCAGTCAGTTCACAGAAGGAGACATCTTCTCCTCCTCCTCTTCACCGGAGGTGGACACAGCACTGCACGGATGGCTTCATCGAACACAGTTTTAAGGCCGCGTTGGGTTAAGGCAGAGCACTCCAGGTACTTCACAGCTCCTGGGGCCAAAAAAAAATATATTTTTTTTTTTACTTTTTACATAAGATTTTGTAAAAAAAATAATAATAATAATATTAAAAAAAATATATATATATAAATTTTTGCAGAACAACCCCTTCCCCAAAAATATAACCCCTTACAGATGGAAGAGTATGTAAAAAAGCTGAAATTATGATAATGACTTTATATAAAAATAAATAAATAATAATAATTAAAAGAAAATAAGTAAAATAATTAAAAAGGTATTGCCATCAATTACTTTTCAGGGGATACATTTCTAAATGAAGTTAGGTCACCTCCAATTACAGCGATGATGGGTTAAGTATCCTCTAAATATTCATATCTAAATATGTCGTAATACTTTTCAACCTCTTCAAAAAGAAAAAAAAAAAATCTCAGTTTTTATTTGTAGACATGCTGTCCTTTTTTTCCATTATATAGACCTGTTTAAGTCTCTGAATACACTGAGCCACCTTTGGAGAACCTTCTTACATCCAAAATACTGCCATTATTTTTGCATAAAAATCTTTTTTTTTTTGCAACAATTAATGATGGCCTTAGGATAAATCCGGTTTCTTTATTAAACATTTCTTTGTACAGTGCTTCCAGAAAGCACAACTGCATCGAGGGGTATTTCCATATCTAATATCTTACCCATTTCTTTTAACATTTTTCACATTTAGGACAGTCCAAACAAACATGGGTATGATCTCCAATTTTACCACATTCCTTCCAACATAAAGCAACAGATGGTTCTTTTTACATTTGGATTACATTACAAAAGGAGTATTAAAAGTACCTAATTTGTACCTTCCAATCAAATTCTTTCCATAATTGAATATTAATTCCTTTATGACATCCCTCACACAACTCAATCCAGACCTCATCCTTAATTATGGCATTTAGTTCTAGTTCCTATTTTCCTTAAACATGATCTGTATTTTGTACAGTATTAGTTACTAATCTTTTGTATGAATGAGATGTGTTTTTAGCTGGAATGTTTTTTTCCTGCAATATTTATAAAGTATTCTTCCATTTTATTTGGTTCTTGCATGACTAGAGCTTTTACTTTATGGTTTGTAATGTGATGTCTTATTTGGAATAACCTATACATATCTTTCGGTGAAATATTAAATTGTTCTTGGCTGCTTTTTAAATGCATCTCCAAATGTATGCATTTCACAGTCCCAAAAACACCATTGTGTACAAGTGTATATAAATGCCCCTAAAATACAACTTTAGTCACACAGCTTAATTGATTGTATTTAAGACACAATAACAGAATTCACAAAGTTTACTTCAGGTTTTGTAACATAGCAGATGCTGAATGATTTCAATTACTGAACTAATGAGGGTGGTGCAAAAAGAAATGGAAAGCCCAGACAGTAGCTGAAATCTCTCAGTAGCTAGAAAATAACTTTGCTCCTTGTCAGTGTAAATGGCACAGCCAAGGACCTCTTTGTCGTCTTCCGGAAAAGAAAATAAAGCTGCTAGAATGTTAAGCCAATTGATAAGAACTAAAGATCAGATTTCATAAGAGACCAACAGAACCATTGAGACTTCATTATAACCTTCTCCTTGTGTCATTTCACGGTTATTACAACAATGTTTTTCTGAACTTTAGTTTATTTGTTATCAGCTCCTTAAGAAAAAAATTAGGTAGATCATGACATGTTCAATACTCTTTTTAACTGCTGTATTTATGCAGGCGTTTTTGGTTGTTTATTCAATTCAATTAATATTTATATCTTTAGCGCTTTTACAATGTATATTGTGTCGAAGCAGCTAAACATAGAAGTTCAAGTAAATTGAAACTAGTTAGTTCAGTTCAGTGTGGTTTAAATTTCACTGCTGAAAATCCAAACACTGAAGAGCAAATTTATTGGTCAAGTTCTCTGAAAACAGTATACACTAAAAGACAGGTAAATTAAAATCAGATGTATTAAAGCAATAACACAACTTTTAAAAGCGGTGCATTTAAATGAAAGTGCTGACCTATTTCTTTGGCCATAGCAAGGCCTTGAGGGTAGGTGATGGGAGTGAGTTTCTTCTCCTTTAACTTTTCGATGGTGTCCTTGTCATCTCGCAAATCAAGCTTAGTCCCAACAAGAATTATTGGAGTGTTAGGGCAATGATGTCTGACCTCCGGATACCACTGTTGGAGAAGACAAAACGTGAGTTTTGCTTAATGCAAAGCCAATCTATGCAAACAAAAAATAAAATGCACACTACACATTTTCAAACCAAACCCATGTTTTACCTGTAGATAAACAGCACAACCTACCCACTAGTGCAAGCAGTGACTAACAGCAATTATCATTTCACCCTTTGAAACAGACCTTGCTAGACATTTTGCAGATGCAGAAGATTAAAAAGAGCTCTCATCTCCTTAACTGCAGCATCAACACCCTATTTTGAGTCTTTAGATCAACATTTGCACAATAGCTCCCGCCAGACAGACTATTTTTACAGCCTGTTCCTCTTTTCCATTAAGTCAGGGTCTCTGCAGATATCATAATGTCAAATTTAAGACCTTTTAAGACTATTAAGTATTAAATATCAAAAACACGCGAGAGAAAATGTAAAAGCACAAAATTAGGGGTAAAATAAAGTTATTTAAATTGAACAGTAGTAAAGTCAGGTTAAATGCACCATTCATCTTAATGCAGATTTATACTTTCACCTGGCACCGCATTGCACAACTCCCGAAACGGATTAAGGCTTTTATACTTGACACGTTCACCATTGAGATATTTTTTTTTTAAATGACAGGGGGCGGTCCAAAAAAACAGAAAGTAAAATCAGACGAATAAAAAGATAATCATTATCATTGAAGATGTTTTTGGGGGCCTCTTTTTAGTTTTAACAAACTTATCCCTCAGAGTTTTTCCAAAGTTTTACAAAAACTGTCGTTCTTTCCCATGGCTGTTGCAATTTCTAGCCAATAATTATTGGTCATTCTGCCAAGCAGAAATGTAACTGTAATAGAAAATAGGTATAACTTGATTAGGCATTATAGCTTACTGTACTATTCACTCTTCAAATAAATCCAACAATCAATCCCATTTTATCACTAATATAAAGTGAACCAGTGTCTGCTGTACAGTGTTTTGTAAAGTACAGTAAAGTACTTCAATTACTCTGTTGTGGTAATACTATAGTTGCTATGGTAACACAACAAGTGTATTAAAAACAAACTACCCGGTGCTTTATTTTTATTTTTTACAATATAGGATATATTTTTCTACAATTCAACACTTTACTGTAGTAAAACTACACTGCATTACATTTTATCAGTTCACTATTCTTAATACTACAGTATGCTGAAGCATCTCTGGAAAAGCACAAAAGGAGTCAGACAGAGTGAGAGCAGATCATTCGCACATGAGCAGCCAGTGTTTTAAGAGCTCACAAGTAGTTTTGTCCATGAACAAAGTAAACTGGCGCGTGAGCAGAGATTCGCTCTCTCGTATTACAGCGCTCCCAACTTATAAAACTTGCAACATTTGTCAGTGAAATAACGGCATACTCTGCCAGCCGAAATCTTGTCGCGCGCACACTCAAAGCGAACTTCCGCAAACACAGCGATGATGTCACATTCGCAGCGCGCATAGATATATACACACATATATCCAAGTATATAGGTATATATATCTATGCGCCACACACACTGAGTTTAATATCAGAAAGCGGATTGGCTATTGCAAGTTGACTTTTTTGTAGTTGTAATAACACAAATTACAATTGGACTAATGAAATAAAGAACTACAACACCCCAAAAACCTAGCAACAGCAACTACAAGAATTTAAATAAGCATTAGATGTAGCGTTAAATGGACATCGCAAAAATAAGACCTGTGCAAAAATATTTAAGACATAGAAAAGCAAATTTAAGACTTTTTAAAGCCATAAATTTCGATTTTTTAAATTTAGGACTTTAATACTTTAAGACCCCCGCGGGGACCCTGTAAGTGTATTCATTTCGAAAGTCGCCTACTTTGATTAAAAGCTTAAAATATTCAGCATTTTGCTTACCTTTGCACGGACGTTTTCAAATGAGGCCGGACTCACAAGAGAGAAGCAGATCAGGAACACATCCTACACAAATGAAAAACACAATCAGACAAATCTCTCCTTCTGTTCAGCTTTTCTTAAGAATTATTAAACTATTCAGTAAAAGCACAGCACTGGCTAGCCTGCTGCATTAATGAACTGTAAATTGACTCCACTTGTTTCCCTGAGTGAAACAGAGCCACAGAAACACAGAGAGGTTTGTGCCTGAATGACAATGACAAACAATTGAGTCATTCACACCCGCAGCCTTAGACAACAGAGCTGCCATTAATGCTCATTTAAGAAATCACTGCAACTTACCAGCAATTCAGCCATGAACATGACCGTTTATTGCGTTTCCAAAAACAGTATGTCACCAAACCAGTTATGATAACCTCTGCTCACAATGACTCACAGTCAGTTAATTACTACCTTTAAAAAAATCCTAAGTAAGGTAGCTCTGATGAAACCTCCAATAAAAATCTTATTTATTAAACATCATTGGCTTAAATGTTGTGATACACATTTAGGATTGATATAAATAATTCAACAATAATATATCAGAACATGATTTTGACTGATATTAAAAGTTGCTGAATAATTGCTGTGACTTTGTATTAGTTCTAAAAAAAGAATGTACACGATGTAGAATTATTTAAGCAACAAAGAATTTGACTGTTTATGCTTTTGGGAGAGCATGCAGATTTAATGACTTTCAATCACAATTTTTCATTTTTTTCCCCAATTACATTTGTCATCATTTAGATTTTAAATGTATGCTTGTGAAAGTTAAATAATTCAAAAAGAAATGGAAAACAATTAAAACACCAATAATAACTGAACTTAATTTTTAAACAAAATGTTAATTTATATCATATATTAAAAGTAACATCTGTATTAGCTTGTTACCGTCTGAGGGTAGGAAAGCGGTCGAAGCCTGTCATAATCCTCTTGTCCTGCTGTATCCCACAATCCCAGGTTTACTGGTTTCCCATCGACCATCACATTTGCAGAATAATTATCAAACCTAAAAGAAAATTAATAGTTAATAAATTAAATCAGCACAAAATGCAGCTTGCCGATATCCATGAGTGAAACCGGTTTAGCAGAGGGATTGGTTTTGAGAAATTGCCACTAGCCATAAAATCAAACAAAGGGCGAGAGGGGATGAAAAGTTTAAACTAAAGAGTCATAAATCACATTTCTCTCTCCCTATGAAGTAAACAATGAAAACAGTAATATGATTCATACATTTGTTGAGGAAATTGGTTATTTTGGCATTTAACCAATTTCATTCTTATATTTTGAAAAGCAAAATTGAAGCAACCTCCTGAGACATGAAGCCAACGTGTAAATTCAGTGTTGGTTGGCTGCCTTTACAAAGTGAGCGTTTATTAATGAGAAAGAGCTGGTTCAATCCAATCACCACAATAATAAATGAGGTTAATGAATGGGTGCTCTGGTTGTTCAGCTACAATCATGATGCAACAAACGCAGGTCAAAAGGGAACAATGAAGCAGTCAGGTTTCATTTCTTTAACATTTGCAGATAATATGAATAATCAGATACAGTTTAAGTCAGAATTATTAGTCCCCCTGAATTATTTTTCCCCTCTGTTTTCGGTTTAAACACAATAGTTTTATTAACTAATTTCTAATAACTGATTTATTTTATCTTTGCCATGATGACAATAAATAATATTTGACTACATATTTTTCAAGACACTTCTATAAAGCTTAAAGTGCCATTTAAAGGCTTAACTAGGTTAACTAGGCAGGTTAGGGTTTTTAGGCAAGTTATTGTATAACGATGGTTTGTTCTGTAGGCATTCGAGAAAAACATTAGCCTGAAGTGGCTAATAATTTTTCCTTAAAATGGTCTTTAAATGTAAAACTGCTTTTATTCTAGTTTAAATTAAACAAATTAGACTTTCTCCAAAAGAATAAATATTATCATACATGCTGTGAAAATTTTCTTGCTCTGTTAAACATAATTTGGGAAATATTTAAAAAAAAGAGAGAAAAATATTCAAAGGGGGCTAATAATTCTGACTTCAACTGTATATTTGCATGACAGAATCCTTCCGTGGTGAGTGAAGTACTGTAAAAATGGTATGCAATCACTGCTTTATTATGGTTTGTATTAGAGATGCGCGGATGGGCTATTATTTCATCCGCAACCGCATGACAAAATTCATCATCCGTCCGCCATCCATCCGCAGTAACATTTTTGACCAATTTTTAAAACCGCACCCGCCCGCCATCTGCTGATTGGGCTCTTTATTTGAATGGCGTATTCCTTTTTATTATTAAATGAATGTTTCTTTATTGATTATTATAGAATAGAGAATGACTTTAATGTAGACATGCAGTTAATCCAAACGTGCAAGTCATTAATTGACGACGCTTTGAAGTGACGCTAAAGATAAGAGGACGTGTCTTTTCACTTGATTCGATTCCTCGGAGTCTTTTCCTTGCGTCCTTCCCTCGTAACGTTATCCCGGTGGGGTGGAAACACGGGAAAGAAAGCAAGGAAAGGAAACGAGGATGCACAAATAAGAAATGAGAAGCACCCGAGCTCTCAGAATATCAGCAGTGAACTCCGTCTCCAATCGGCGCACAGGGACAAAAGTAAATAAATAGCCTAAATTAAACGCACTGTACTATACAACTTTTTTTATTGTAGCCTAATAGAAAACGCATTGACACATCATTTCAACATGCTGCTATTTAGCCTTCTAATAAATTCCTATTTCACTTTATTTTTTAGTAAATAGATAGAATAATAAGTCATTTACATTATAGCCTAATAATATTTACATTTGTAGTTGTCCATAGCAACCCCAAAACCTGATTGCCTTGCACATCTTATTAATGGGCACAGTTTTTCGACTATTTATTTATTTATTTTTTTATTTTTTGCTGTGGATGTTATTGAGCTTGTAGAAATCGGAAACAACACCAGTTCTGCGACACAGATGAACCTTTATTGATATATCTATTAGACAATACCTATTTTATATGCCAAAAGAAACAACAGGCAGTAAAAAATATTAACATAAATATCTTAATGTAGGCATAGGCTATAGTCGCATGCTTTGGCAAACAGTTGAAAAACGTCATATCGTGCCTAAGCCTTGTAGGCTCAGTCACCCCCACAATTAGAAATTAAATTAGAAAAATAGATATGCCATCCCTCTTTGAGCGAACATAAAGTCTGACCAGGCTAAAGTGCATGTATGACAAGTGCCCCAATAACCCATGGAGGATCATCCCCATTCCACTCAAACTTGAAGCATAACGAAATACTACGCCATTAAAGTTGCGACAAAGAAATTCTGGCAAAATAACATTAGCCTCGGAACGTAAAAGCGAGGCCAACATGTCTAGAATAGAATAGACCAATATGAACGTAAAATTATCAGCTGACCGAACTCAAAAGTTTATATTGAACATATGTGTAGCCTAAATAACATAGGCTAATTGGTTTAATATGCCTGACCTTAGGTCTAGTTTGATTTTTTCTTGGCACAATGCAGGAATAAAATAGCATTTACAGTGTCAGGATTCAGACGGGAGCGCCTGCATAGCCACTATAATGCGCCCTGCTGCACTGAAGGAGCGCTCGCTCGCAGCACTTGTTGCTGAAATGCATAGAATTCTCTTGGAAAGTCGTGGGAATGCCTGGCCTTATTTCTCCCAAAATGAGAGCAGATTTTCCTCTGCTGATCCGTCTATACGGAAGTTTGTAGAGGAATACTTCTGTACTTCATCCAGAATTAGTTTATCCGATTCCTCCTCCCATTCTGTGAAGTCAGTCCTAGGCTTTTTCGTTGGTGCGCCAGCTATGCCTAAAACAGTACAACCGCCCGCCACACGCCCGAATTTAATTAAAATATTATTTTTTCGTAATGTCATCCGCCCGATCCGCGGTTTATCCGCGGAGTCCGCGGCTATAACCGCCAACCGTGCATCTCTAGTTTGTATGTGTGCAGCACTAGTATTTCTGCAACAGCGCAGAAAGTACATGTGTTCATGCACAGCTTTAGTCTTGAGGGGATGAGACAGCCAAAATTGGAAAAATAGGAATAAGATTCTTGTTCCACTTTAAAGTTGACAAGTTCACTCAAACCAAAACTTTGTTCCAAGTAGTTTGTGCACTATAGTAAGCATGCAGTGCACATAAAGGTAATTATCAGAACAGTACACAATTAAACTAACCCATTTTTGTGCAGAAGCACAATGTATACAGAGCTCACACTTAGCTTTGAATAATTTCTAAACTGTACTGTTTCAGTCAGAAAAGAAATTGAGACAGAAATAGTTTTTCGCAAAGACCACAAATCAACAGCTAGCTGCAGATGAACATTTGAGTTAAGGAATTATAAATGCCCTCAAATAAATTATGGGGTTAAGAATCCCCCCCACAAATGTTTACATTGCATTTCAAGTGTGTGTGTTTAAGCTCACCACCAAACAGAGTGGGCTCAAGATTTACAGATAATAGACCCAGAACATTTAACATTTTTTTAAAAACTGAGGTATTTTTGCTTTATTTTACCAAAGAGATAAATCAAGTTTTATTTAATAATTTTATGGCCAAGAAAAAACAAAGTTAATCACAACATCACAAAAATTGATCTATAGCAATGTAATGATGAGAATCTGATGACTAAAGCTCCACTAAAGTGCCTTGGAATGTGTAGCTTTGTGCTGTAGGAACTACAACTGAAACCTGAAGAGAGGGCGACACCTATAAAGCAGCCACACCCCTTCTTAAAAAATAGCCAATTGGCACATATGATCTGCTCTGTGCTATCATGTATCCGGATCAGAGCAGCCCCCATATGCGACAGTTCGCATGACATTACAGTAAAATCAAACTCCAGTCACTGCAAAATTTCCATTGTACTCCATATATAGAGCACGCTGTGTCTTTCACCATCTAGCAAACTTTAACTACGCAAAATAAAAAGGCAATAATAATACTAAGCTTTTTAATTATCTACATTTGTGTTTCACAGTGGTAATGTGAGGCCAGGAAACAAGGTAATTTTGTGTGAACTGTTCCTTTAAGAAGCTCAGGGTAAGAGAGAGGTCAGCTTACACAGTGGGAATGTATTCCCCAGGAAAAGCATTGGTGGTGTAGCTGATCAGAAGGCATGTTTTTCCCACAGCCCTGGAAGAAGAAAAAAATATATATATATATATATAAACACTTCATTGAATAAATTCAGTGACACATCTGATGATGCAATCTCGTATTTACTTATCCAACAAAGCATTTCTGTACTAAGAATGTGCAAATAATTATCATAACATGACATCCTTTAAATATAACGAGCCAGTTTCTCATATGTATCACAATAATGGGTTTGGTTAATGTCGGCATTAGTCACTGGCACTGCAGAATTTCACTGTAACGTGACGTAACGTCAGGGCTGAGAAACTCAGGGAAGAGCCAGTTTACCAACACTGGAAAACCGCTTCTGTGTCAGTCTGCAAACACTCGGATATTTAGAAGCTTAGGGTGAAGTTATTCAAAACAATTCATCAAACAACTGTAACAATTGGTAAGGTAAAACGACCAGAAAATGGCTAATTTACCAATATTAAGACAAATAACGTTAAAACACTTAAGTTTGTAAACATGTGGGTATTTATTAACTTGGTTTGTTTTATAATTCATTCACTTTACGCAGCCAAAAAAACTGAACGTAGAAAACCGAAATTTAAAGAGCAACGTGTGTTTGTGTGTGAAGAGACGCCTTTTAAACATCTACAAAGACCGCACAAAAGTTCCCAAATCAAAGGCCCACAAGTTATCCAATCTCCAAACACTTGAATGCGATTCAAGAAGCGACCGAAACATGTACAACTTTATTCTAAAACCAATAAAGTACTTAAAAAAGAGAGTAAAACTCACCCGTCCCCGACGACCACACACTTTATGGCCTGCATCTGTGTTCGTTTAGCACGCTATCCCGCTAGCTGTATCTGTGAATGAATCAATAAAAGCTGCTGTGCCAGAGACACCCGCCCTCACAATTCAACACGCAAAACAAGAGCGGAGTCGATAGAAGTCGACAGAAAATGAGGAATTTCGCTCAAACTCGACGGAGAAAAGTTAGCTGGAATCCTGCATTCCGGCGCATTTACTGCCGCTGCTTCCAGTTAAACAAACAGCCACCACCCAAAAAATCTCAGATCCCGGTCCGCACGCACACACATATATATCCCGTCCCGTCCCGAACAATAAACAGACTCTCTGCTGCCTCCTGATGGACTGGAGAAGAGCTGCGTTCAGCCTAAAAAAACAGGGGCATTTCTAGGTCAGCAGGTAAACAGTGCTGGCTAGATAACTTACTAAACTAATATATTCTGCCCAACGGATTATTTTTGAGTTATTTTTATTATGTAGACTACATTTTTAACAAAACACAGAAAAAAGTAGAAGTGTGTGACATACTTGCATATCCAGTTTTTAATAAATATCATGTAATCCATATAAATTTTGTCTCATTATAAGTATTTTAAATCGTAACGTAATTATATTAAAAATGCAATAAATATATTTATTATAACACTTAAAATGAGAACACTATCCAAAACTTTCATGTCTTTTATTTTAAAGTTTGATAATATTACAAGCTTTAAAAAAATGAGTTTGTGTTTAGACCGCTTCAACTGTTTGCTCAAATATACTAGATTTCAGGGTCTGGTTTGAGATTGTACATCAATAAAAATATTACGATCCAAACTGGTTTTGTTGTTGATATTTTTACAAAACAAATGAAATTAAATTTTCCTGTAATGTAACTTGCTGAGAATCTGTCTGAACAGTGTGACAGATTACCTTCATTAAACGCAGATATTTAAATGCTAACATGAAAATGTATTTAATTTCTTGGTTATATTATTATAGCTTCTAGTAATCACTGTGGGAATCAATAAAATACAACGATGACAAAGGTGTCATACATTCATTTTCTTTTCAGCTTAGTCCCTTTATTAATCTGGAACCGTCAACCTATCCAGCATGTTTTTACACAGCGGATGCCCTTCCAGCTGCAACCCATCACTAGGAAACATCCATACACTACGGACAATTTAGCCTACCCAATTCACCTACAGCGCATGTCTTTAAACTGTCAGGGAAACCGGAGCACCCAGAGGAAACCCACGCGAACAGAGGGAGAACATGCAAACTCCATACAAAAACTGACCCAGCCAAGGCTCGAACCAAGGCGATTGTGCCATCCATTGCGCCACCATACAGCCCTTCTACAATCATGTTAAAGGCATTTTACTAAGTAAAATTATAAACCGTTAATCTGAGAACAAAAGGCGATTCCGTATTTCGGATGAGACGTTAAACCGAGGTCCAGACTCTCTGTGGTCGTTAAAAATCCCAGGATGTCCTTCGAAAAAGAGTAGGGGTTTAACCCCAGCATCCTGGCCAAATCTGCCCTCTGGCCTCAATCCATCATGGCCTCCTAACCTTCCCCATATCATAATTGGTTTCATCACTCTGTCTCCTCTACACCAATCAGCTGGTGTGTGGTGTGCGGTCTGGCACATAATGGCTGCCGTCGCGTCATCCAGGTGGATGCTGCACACTGGTGGTGGATGAGGAGATTCCCCCCATTGTGTAAAGCACTTTGAGAGCCCAGAAAAGCGCTAAATAAATGTAAGGAATTATTATTATTAATATTAAAATGTCTTGTAGTGTTTTAGTAAATTTAGATTAGGTTAATAATCTTGTGGATGATAATCAGATCTTTATAAGGTTCACTTTGAAGAAATCTATGAAATTCTTGCACTTCCTACAACGAAACTACACAGATTTTTTTGCATCAAACGTAAAAATTGCATAGTGTTAGCCCTAGAAGGATCCATGAAAAATGCATTCAAAGCTTACATGGGCCTAGAAGAATTAAATTTAGTGCGTTTCGTCAGTGAACATTTGTTTATCTTACATTTACCCTTGTATCCATCAAAGGTGCATGAAACACTTTATTTGTAGAAATAAGCTGATCTAAAACCCTAGGACATGAAATTAACAGCACCTTTAATCCCACATTTACAGACTTTAATTGTGAATTGACTCATTTCGGCAAAGTTGCAGTGTTACCCATCCACAATAAATGCATCCAATCTTAAATAAAATAAAAAATTATGAATTTTATTTGAAAAGCCAGCCTATAAAGATCACATGGCAATTACAAAATCCGTTGCATAAAGATCATGAAAGCACATACAAAAATACACAATCCAAGTTGCTTACAACAACTTAAATCCACAAAAATAAATAGCAATTTATAAATAGGGCACATGGCAGCGAGCAAAAACAAACAGTCATATAAAAAAACAAAACAAAAAGCACAAAACTGAAGAACTTAACAAGATTTACATTCAGTCTACAATACAATCTTCAGCGGTTTGCTTGTCGTACAGAGAATTGTCAATGCATTTCTATGCTGGTGACAGTTCTACAAATATATAATAATTTTAATAATATATTAATAATAGGTATTCCAAAGAAAAATAACTTTATAAAAGAGAAAAATGTGTGTAATGCATCAGGATGAGACGAGAGTGCAAGTGCTGAGTGTGGCCCTGAGGCTTAACAGTACATGTACCAGCATGCAATCATACACAGCAGACGTCCTGGGGTCATCTCAGGTCCAACAGGATAGCTCTATGGCACTTTCTTTTCTGTCTTTTTGTCAGTCAAGTGACAAACTGTCAGGAGTTCGTAATGTCCCAAGTGATTGCAAGTCATTGGGTTAGGAAGGTTTCCCATGCACCCGGAAACGGTACACACAGGTGTATTCAGGATTCCCCCAGTTAGACAGCACTCTCATCTCAATGATCTGGAAACTACTCGAGACTTCATCCTTGGGGAAGACAGAAACACAGTTACAAGACTGAGCAATCAGTTAATGACTACAAGGACAACACTGTGAATCCCTGAAGTGGCATCACAACACCCCTGAGGCCTCCTGATATTAACATCCTTTCACTCAACATCCAGTGATTCCAGACCTATAGGGTTTCTTTCTTCTGTTACACACAAAGACATTCTGAAGAAAATTAGAAATTGATAATCACTGACTTATCCATAGGATGAAAAATAAACACTATGGAAGTCTGAATGGCTACCGGTTTCCCGCATTTTTCAGATGAAAAACTCTAAATGTATTTGGAACAGGTTAAGGGAGCGTCACTTTTGTAGGAATGGCAAGTGATACAAGTTGTAGAAAACCAGACATCCCAAGTTGGGAAGAGTCATTTCTGGGGGACACAGAGTTGATTTGCGGGACGTAGCGGGATAGTGGGTGCCTGAAGAGAGAGGGGGGAGGGTCTATGCATTTGAGGGATACTCCCGCAACTTCCGGGAGACTTGGGATGTCTGGAAAATACAGATACATTTCTGGCACTTTAACCAACAGTTTGCACCAGACACTTTTACAAACACTTCATAACTCTAGAAAAGCACTGTGCATTTCTGAAGTGTGCTTCACACAGGTGAGTGGGCTTGATGAACCACCTATGGAAACACTCTTCTATAAATGCATCGGACACTTCAACCAAAAGCTTAGAATGTCCAAGAGGCGACACTCAATAGAACGTTCCATTGCAACAGCAGCGCCCAGCAACAGCCCTGGATTCCGCCATTTTGGAGTGAAAGCGATCCGTCCATTGGATCTTATGCTGTCGCGATGGCAAGCAGCTGCTTTGTTTATTTATTTATTTATTTAAAAAGAGCATTAAAGCTGAGATACAACATGAAAGGCGACAATACAGCACTTACTATCACAATCATCAGCACTTTAATAGTTTCTTTTATAGACTTATAATATGCTGTCTATTGGAGTTTTCATTCCAAAATGGTCGCCGCGACAAATTGCACTAGTGTTGCCTCTTGGTGATTCTATGCTCTTTACTTCAATTCCATCTTACAAGGAGTAAATAAGGAAAACAATGTTTACATGTTGCACTACTTGCTTTCTTTAACCTCAAATACCTCGTTTGCATAATATTGTTCTGTATTATTTAAAAGTACTAGCATAGTCTGTCTGTGTGTTTATAGTCAAGTATTTAGAGTATAAATACAGCAAGTAGATATATATCCATTGTTTTTATATTTATGAAGCACTGTGGTCCTGCAGGACATGACATTTCGCTCCACTATATGTCCACATGTGTAGTGGTTCAACTCAACTTTCACCAAACTCATGTGGGAATGATTATGAAAGCAGACAAGCTTTTAAAGTTTTGAAACCCATTTATGCCAGTGTCATGTGATTGGATGGACAAAAATGCGTCTTAAAACCAGGTGCAAACAGGGCTTGTGATCCCAAAGTTCTGCTGGTTAGCATGACCCTTTTAGCCACTACTGGTGCTATGAAATAACTCAATCCACATTAAAAGCATCCATCTCCAAGATATTCTATTATAATTTATTAATTGCCACATCAGCAACTTATGGCTATTTTGTGGCAAAATGGATATACATAAAATATGCTAAAAATAAATTCGTATTATGATAAAAAAGTTACTTGGACAAATATAAAAAATATAAATAGATAAAATTTACACAAAAATATTTTCAAAAGTTAAATATGATTTTTCAGTTCAATTGTTGATTATTTAAAATTCTTCCTAGTGGCACCTTTTCAAAAATGTCCATCAAAGTACTTTCTGTAAAAACAAATTGTCTAATGGTATTAAAGTTCCAACAAAATATGTTTGATGGTAAGAGCAGCCTGTCAGTAATTACATTTAGGTGGTGCTTCATTATTTAGTAAACATAAATGTGTCAGCCTAGAATGTCCAATTCAACATCTAGTATAGACGGTCTGATCATGCTTGGTCCAAAATAATAATCTGCTTAATGTCTTTCATTTATTTAGGATAATTTCATGTAATTTATTATGTATGCAGTTGCCCCATTCTCTTTGCCATGTTTTGTTTATGTACAATTGATTGTGGGTTTCAAGTCTTCAGGTGGAATTAAACATTCTGTTACTTTCAAGGAGATAGCCTGTTTTGCTGCTTCATCTGCCAGTTCATTTCCATGTAGTCCCATATGGCCTGGAATCCAACAGAAGATAAATGTTGAAGTTCTTATTTTCTAGTGTTGTCATTTTCTTTACAACCATGGAAATGATGGGGTAATCACACTTAGAAGCTTCAAGTGCTTGAAGACAGGAATCTGTGCAGATTAAAAGGTTACGGTACTGTGTCCTTCCCATTTGTTCTAACGTCATGTTTATTGCTTAAGCTTCTGCTGTGTAAATTGAAATGTGAACTTTCTCCTGGAATCAGAGTACCAAAAACATCTTTAAACGCTACTGCTCCACGATATCCTATTAAAATGGACTTTTTTTTTATTGGCAACATTAGTATACCAAAATGTCAATATGTTATGATGATCTCCATTATATGCAGCTACAACTTGAAAACAGCGATGTTACATTTGTGAATAAATGGTTCTATTGGATTAAATCTTTTAGGTGAATGAATCACTCATTCACACACACAGTCCATTGAATTAATATTTCTCATTTACTGTAATCCATCACATATACATGTGGATAATGCTGACATGACAAAACTGCAGTGGCACCATGCTGTGGCAGTGTGTGAATCTTGTACAGCCATGTTACAATTTATTTACATTTAACAATTTAAAATCAGTTTACCACAAAGTAAAACACGTTTTATAAAAAAAAAAAATAGGGGGTACACAGCTAAACATTTAAATTAATCGAAAAAAGAAGCTTGGCTCCACATTTAATTACAGATTTTGTGTGTAAATACCCTAATTAAAACGTTGGATTGGTTATTGTCACCATTTATTTATATTTATTATATATATTTCTCCCTTTCTGGACAAGTGGCTTTTTATACTTGAACAAACGAATGACAAATTTGCTTGTCCGAGAGAGAACCACATGAAGATGCTTAATGTCAATGCCTGAACCGTAATACACAGGAAACATAATTCACAAATATAATTGTGTAATACTTACAGAGACCAGGAAGGTCTGAAGAGAATCCCCATCTTCTTCATAAACATACTGTCCGAGCAACTGCCCCTCTTCCTGCTGCTCATCATCAAGACCCTTAAACAGAATAGTAGAAGAAAAGACAAGTTGAGAAGTTTTCCTACAATTAATTTTGTGTACGGTACACAGTGACATTATACATAGTCATTCAAAAATATGATAACAATTTTAAATAGTCACTTCTACGTCTGGACAAGTATAAATATATAATGGAAAGACAATGGAATCTTCTACAGTGCATAAACGATACTTGTCAGAATCAATCAATCAATCAAGCCTTTGTCACTACACATTCGTATAGCGAAATTGGACCCCCCAGACCATACACAAAACATCACACTTCAGGGGAGACAGATCATAGGAGGTAGCATTTAGAAACGAAGAAAGATACATTTGGACAGTTAGGCAAAAAAAAAAACACCCCCTCAGCTTGCCCTTGATTAGGACAAAGTGGGAAAAGGGAGAAAAACAGCCCTATCTTAGCATAAGCACACCAGCAAGACACAACATAGACAGAGGGGATGGGAACAAGGGTAATGGAAAACAGTCCGTT
The DNA here is from genome assembly GCF_052040795.2 of Danio rerio. Lineage (NCBI taxonomy): Eukaryota > Metazoa > Chordata > Actinopteri > Cypriniformes > Danionidae > Danio > Danio rerio. Next base: position 11,111,378 of record NC_141032.1, read on the forward strand.
GAGTGCGGGCAGCCAACCGGTCCAGCAGCCATTTCAAGGAGCAATTCACAGCCCCGCCCATGCCATGTTCAATTCAGTAATATCATGTTTTATCTGCTAAAAAATAAACTTTAAATAAATGCTTTAAGATGTTAGCATTTATTTAACATAAAAAGAAACCTAAAGAAACAATGGTTTCTAATAAAAAGAGAAGAAACAACAACAAAAATTAAAAATATGGGTCAAAAGATGTGGAAACATGGTTTGAACTCCCATGGTTCGTTACTCACATATACATTGAATTCTCGTGGGGCACTGCTGATGTTTCCAGTGGGCGACAGAGATTTAGCCACATGTTCCAGTGTAAAGGCTGTTGGCACGATCTTCATGGACAAACCGATCACTATATAACCAGTTGAACCTTTGAATGCCCAGCAGTTGCCTGGATGCACTTCTGGCTGCAGGTTCAAACACAGACAAAGCAAGGAGGGGAAGATAACTGTTAAAGGGTCACAAAACACTTTTTTTTTTTGAGGCATTGACATTCGTTTATGTGTCCCACACTGCTAAAAACACTATTAGGACACCTATATTTCACTAAAAAGTGAAAATTGGTTGGTTTTGCATTATTTTGAGCAAATTCGTACTTCCGGTTTGAAACAAATTTTGCAAGCTGCATCACAGCCATGAGATCTTAGTGTGTATTCCAGCGTGTAGACTGGACGTCTGTACCTGGGAGTACCGTATTACATCTTAAAGTGTGCTGGATTAATGGACAAGTAAGGCTTGGTTCAAACCAATCAGTGCGCTCTATTGTGCAACTTCATTAATATTCAATAATGTTACAGTGTTTAGACGGCAGAGAGACGCCACGTTGTGTTGGCCAAACAAGCTTGCAGTGTTGCTTTTATAATTTGCTGATGTGAAGGTTTTGTTTTCATTTTCTCTCTATGAGAGCGCAGCTGGACTCACGTGTGGACAATTACAATACATGTCTAAGGAACATCGTTTACTCGAGAGCTTTTCTAATCTGCAAATGGTGAGATACGGATTTGCTGCTCGTCTCCTCTTAATAAAGACGCGGCTCTAGTTACTGTTGCTTGTCCTATCTCTACAGATTTTGTAAGTGAGCGGCGAGTGGTCTGTTTATTCAGATGGAAAAGTTAGTTTGTATTGAACCATTACACCTAGTGTAAACATGTTAGCACCACAACCAAACTATTACCGTCGTGTAGGATTTTCACCGCATTTTGTGACTTGAATAACACACATGGCTTCCTGACGCTACCTGCAGAGTACATCTAAGTTTCCGGGAAATGAGGAGGGTTTTTTTGCTCTCATTCGCCATGCGGTAACAAACATTGCATGCAAAATAACAACACTTAGAGCAGCTCCTCGAATCAAATGTCTCGTTTGTCACGAGGGGCATGAATGAAATTCCTGATTGAAAGAGCCAAACTGCAGTTAAATACCACCATTTAATAATTTGTAAAATAATTTGATTACTGATGTCCAATTAAACACATTCACTTTCTCCCCTGTATGTGTGTGTTTTGACTCTGAAAAGCAGCGCGTGCCCAAATCGACACTCCCATATAATCCCTCTTTTGCTCCTCCGACACTCCCCCCAAAACAGAGATAGATAGACCCACTTTCCTGACTTTTTCCAAAGTAGTAGTGTGAAAACACCCTGCTGAAACAAGGAGGTTGCATGGCCCTTTAAGACATTTGCTTTTGCAGAATTGATTTTTATGCATATTCATTTGTAAAGTTTCAAACCTGTATGACTACACGTGGTGACTGAGAGAAGTACCACAGCGGGAGGCCAAACAGACTCAGCAGTGCCGTTTTGGTGTTGAAGGACTCTGAACAACGTGTGCTTATGATGCTTCCTCCTACAGACACAGAGAAAAGCAAACAAATTCATTACACCACACCACACAGATAATAAATAGCCTAAAATGACAAGAAGATTATTACATTGGGTGGGAGACAATCCCAGACAATCCCACTAGCCACTTTGGCTGGTTGAAAATAATTCCTTAATTGCAGTTTTCTTAAAAAGCAGGGTTCGACCATAAGGATGACCCAATATCCGTGCAAATGTGATCTCAAAAATCGAGAAGCAGCATGATTGACGAAAATAATTGTGATCGCACGAGCAGAAGAAAGTAAGTGAATATCGAATGAGAGGATGATCACTCGCGCTAACAGCAAACGAGTGCCCGCTCCCATTTCCTTTCGTGAGACAAGTGTGTCGGGAAATGCAACTGTGGTCTGCTCTCTTTCAAATAGACTAAACAAAGTGATGAACATGCACCCACAGTCCTGCTGCTTTCAAGAGCTCAAAATGTGTCTTTTTGTAAGCAGCACCGGTTGCTTTCACTTTAAACAGATTACTAATTGGCCTCAAGTTAACCGTGTGCATGTGATCATCCTTTCATTATCACACACAGTATTTTTTTTTTTTTACAATATTGGTTCAATGGGAGATAAAATCTCTATTGATGAGTAGTTAAATGGTGATTCAATCATCCGAGAGACCTTTAGCCAGGACAGATTAGTGTGCACAGTTTTAGATACATGACAATAATTTTTTTTTTTTTTTGAGTAAATTGCTTTTCTTTCTCTTTTAAGAAATGTTTTGTTAAATAAAAAGTACAATATACAGCTATATTTTGACATTGTGGCTTTTGGACAGTGTGGTCGGAGATAAATTTGGTAAATCATTTTGAGCTCTGAAAAGTCATGTGAAATAAAAACTAATTGCAATAACACTATCAAACCAAAACCCATTTGCACATGCTCATTGAGCAAACTCATACACAACACACAAAAAGTGAAATGAACGAGGAGGCAAAGGGACATAACACAAAATCTGAAATATTTTAGCTTGTCAAAGTCAATATATAATAGTCAATATAATATAATAAAGTCAATATATAATATAATAAAGTCAATATATATCTGCATATAAAACGTGTTTTCCCAACAACAAAATTATGGCTAGTGAAAACACAGAGCGGCTAGTACTGTTGGAAAACTACTGGCCACAGTGGCCGGTGACCAAAACAGTTAATGTCAAGCCCTGATCCTATTACAATAACAAACGATTATTACATTCACATTGGTCATGGCATGGTTTTAACAGATGCACATGAAATAATATAATTACATACATTCAGTAAACATAAAACTAGTAGTAAAATTGTCCACATGGGCCATGAGCTTTTGATTGCAATGCATGGTTGAATCATTATATTGAAAGACAATCAATTCACAAAAATTGAAAAGTGCCATAAATGGGTATTATAAAAACTGATGGTCAAATACATGGTTTTATGAAGTTTGACACTCCAGATTTGGGTCATTTCAACCAATTAAATGTTATGCTACATGCTGCATTTCAAATTGCTATACCTCCAGATTCCAATGCATAGTCCACCATACCAATGCGGTCTTCAGAGTAGAGCTTTATTGCATTGGTGACAATCAGCTGTACATGCTGTAGGGACACAAAACAAAATCAGAATTGTATACATCTGACTACATTGAATAACTTGCTATTTTATGAATTCTTTTTTAAAGACTTACTTCCTCAGAGAGGCCTGCCTCCCCTACCGCATTTAGTACAGTTTTGGTGATCGTCTCTTTAGAAGGTGACTGACCCTCTTCTACCTGAAGTGACAGGTTGCCCAGAATGCTGCTCTCCAATGCACTGAGTGACGTCTGCAGTTCAGAGGTGCTCACAAAGTGATCTGAGATCCACTGCAGGAGAGATTCTGGAAGCTCAAGCTCTGCTGCTCCAACATCATTGCCATAAAACAAAGACTTGATTTCCTCCTTCACCTGTGCAGATACCTGAAAGGCAGCCAAGCTGAGGGTTATGACTTGTAAACATGTGGGGGAAATCTGCCTTTTTGTATAATTAACTTGGTTGTTATCTTATTGCAAGCATGAAGACTGTTGCCTCAAGAGGACAATAAAGAAACGCTTAAAAACAAGCAAAGCTTTCAGCTGGTGGAAGGCTAAATCAAACCTTGTTGCCCTATGTTATTGTGACACTTTGTTGTGGTTGAGTGACCAGCAGCCAACACATCTACCTACTTGCTGGAGGACAAATGTGCTGTAGTGAGTTGTAAAACATGACCAGTTACCAGCGCTATTGATCTTGACACGCAAGACTAAAGTAAAAAGGAAATCAGCATATATTCTTACTAAACTGACCCATATCAAATCCTCTATGCCAGAATTATCTGAACAGATGATTGATGTAGAAGTGCCACAGAAGATAACAGAAGAGAAACTCATTTAATAGTTGAAGGGAAAAAAAAAAGAAAAAAAAAAAAGAACTGGTAGTCTCACACAGATGGGCAGGTACCAGGCAACACTGATCATCAATAAAAAAAAAAAACTGTATATCTAATTTTTAGTCTTATAGGGAAAGAAATATACATTCAATAATTTGATAATGTGTGAATGAATGTATACTACAATTACAATTAATATAATTATCAACTAACTCTAGAGTCCATTTAGTCGACCAAATTCTTGTGAAATTTAGTTGAGAAGACTAGAAGTTAAGACTAAAACTAAAATCAAAATTTGCTTGCAAAATGAACACTGGTGAAGGTGACAGGTTTTGGAACATGCAACACACTACTCAGAGGCTCTCAAATCACACCATTACAACACCAAGGGTTGTCCACTCCTACATCCGGCTGTTCTCGAGAGTCTGTATACCAGAGGAGAACTGACGGATAACTTCATATCATGACTGAAGGGCAGCTGAATCAGCAGTTGGGCATCACTGTGCCCTCAGGACAACTCCATACCACCAGTAGGCACAAATTGTTCAAAAAGTTGAACCAGACTCTCAAGAGCATGCCAAGAAAATTTGAGAAGGGCACAGGCAGAGATTGGATTAAGTGGATTCTTTTCATTCTCGTTGCTTGTAGAATCCCATCGATGTCTGTGAGACTTCTCTATAGGTTATTCTTTGGCTGGAAAATACAAGAACACCTAGGGTTGCAGAGAAAAAAAAAAGGTAGGAGGAGCGTGCTACACCCAAGACCAAAGAGAGGGTTATCCATATGATACATACTGAAGATGAGGGATCAGTATTGGGATCAAGAAAAAGAAAATCAACAAGCACAGAAAAGTTGGTATGTTCAGTTTACAAAAATGAGGAGGTTTGAACCAGGACAGCAGGCATTACTGTTGCTACCCACCACATTGAATAAGCTGCTGGCAAAGTCACTTATGAGGTCCATCTTCCAGACAAGGGAGGAAAAAAAAAAAAAAAAAAGACGCAGACCTACCATGTCATCTAGTTATAGCAGTGGAAGGAACCACCTGTAAAGCAGCCTGAGACGGGGATAATGGTGAAATGTGGAATAGGAAGATGAGTCGGACCAACTGCTCAACCAGTTGCCCCCTCTATTAAGGCAGAGACAGAGTTGATGAGCCACACCATCCACCAACTCTGGGACTGTACAACTTCTGGGGGAACTAGTGGAACCGTTAAGAACCATTAACACATGAGTGGAGCAGTCAGTTTATGATTCCAAAGGAAGGATCTCCATATCTACATGAACTTTCGCAAGTCAAACTCCCAATCCAAGTTTGATACTTACCCCAATGCGACAGATGACAAACTGGAGAAGATTGGAAATGTCAGGTCATCACAACCCTTGACCCATAAAAAGGATACTGGCAAATACCACTCAGTCCTGAAAAGCCCACACTTCAGGGTAAAATGTTTCCAAGTTCAAGTAGGTTTCTCTGCTGCATGGGTTAGTCCTGGTTCAGGGAGGTCAATAGGAATAGAATCCAACTGTCTACCTTATAAGCAAGCTTCTGCCGACGGAGATTTGCTATTCAGCAATGGAGGAAAAAGGCCTTGTCATCAAGTGGGCCTTAAAGATCTTATTATAATACCTCATGGGGATGAATTTATTCAATAATGGGCCCTATACCTCTCTCCTCTTTTTTTGTTGTTGTGTTGTTCAAGTGCAAACAAAAACAAACATGAATACCAAAACATCTAGAATTGCAATAATTTTCTGAAAGTGTAGCATTTTCTGATAGAATTTAATGGGTGCCGATATTTTTGGCCATGACTGGTGTTAATAGTGTGTCATTTTTCAAAATGATTTAAGTGTGAATATTTATGAGCGAGCAAATATAAATTTTTGGGTAAGCCATCCCTTTAACAATATTAATAATCAAACACTCAAAGGTTTAGAAGAGTGAAAAACTTACAGCACCTTTAAAGCATAAAAATACCATAATGTCTGCAGATATTTAAGAAACATGCTAAGAGAACATTCTTGTTTATTGGAAAAACAAAAGTCAGATAGGATGCTTTGAAAATGTGCATTCCGTGGTAGAATGTCTGTCTATGTTTTGGTCCCTTTAACCCACCCAATGCCAGTTAACCCAATTATATTTCAGCACTCTGAAGCAAATCACATATTTGATTCGATGAGAGACAGATTCGGAGTTCCACATGAGGTGGTTATTGATTAGCAAATAATATAAATAATAAAAAGGTAAAACATTTGAGCAGGTTACATCGTAACCCTGTGTCCTAACAACATGCTAAGTGACCAGATTTAAAGTGAAAAAGCAATTTGGCTGTTTGCACCAGGCAGAAGATCACAAATGTAAAAAAACAGCCATTTAGAAGCACAGAATATGTGTACTTACTGCCTTTAATAAAATGGTAATGTTTACAATTTAATTAAAACATATTAAACTTCTTTAAAGGGCACCTAGGTTACCCCTTTTTTCAGATTTGATACAAGTCTTTTGCGTCTCTAGAATGTGTATATAAAGTTTCAGATCAAAATACCCATCAGATTTTTCATTATACCTTTTACAAGATGCTGTTTTATACTGATTTCCAGCAGGGGGTGGTTTTGTCGTACTGCGCCTTTAAGACAATTCTTTCCCGCCCACTATTTCTACATGCCTCCTCCCTCAGCTGCGTCAGACAACAGACAGACAAAGGAAGAAGGTCTTACGTAGCGTTTGTGAGATACTACAGTAAGAACTAACCTTTACTAATCAGTATTGTGAAGTTGCATTGATGAGTCACACAATATCGTTACAAAGTTAACGCACGCACGCACGCACACACACACACACACATCGCAGATGACACACACGCGCACGCATGCACGCACGCACACAGGCAGGCAGACAGACAGACAGAGCGCGCTTAGCTTAGTTAAGGCTAACCTCAAGTACTGTGTGGATATCTGTTATGCTAATGTACAAAATAAACCTGATTTAACTTCCACAAACCGGGATTGAAGCGTCTTCTTTTATAATTGTTCTGACACGCGGCTGTGCTAATGAAGTAAAGCTGTAGTAAAACGCTGTAATTAATTACACACATACTCTGTTTTAAAACACTTTAAACATGTGAAACTCACTCTTAATCACATTTGATGATGATTCCTGATCCTAGCGAACAGAACAGAGCTTTTATTCCCGGTTGCTCTGCGTATGTCTGCCTGGTCTTGTTGACATATACACGCGACTACCGGAACATGTTAATGCGCGAAGCTGTCAATCAATTCGGTGGGCGGGAAAAAAAAAAAAAAAAAAAAAAAAACGCACACCTACGTAATGGTGCGATCGATTTGAAAACAGCTCCAATTGGCCGACCCTTTTTTTGTAGTTAAATTGAAAAAAAAGGACTGGGTGTGTTCATATCACCCCAGTATGACGGTCTATACACTCTACCAACACACAGATCTGTCCAAACAGCTTGAAAAGTAGATTTTTTTACCGTAGGTGCCCTTTAACATTATTAAATGTAGATGCTGAATCACTAATATGTGTTGGCTTTCACTGAGTCAGTTTTAATGTTCGATTTCAAAAGGTTATTTTTTTTTTCAAACTGACATAAGCATTTAACACCGAATAAAGCACATGGGACGGTCAATGTCATAGTTTTCTGTTCAGCTGTAAGAAATAGAAGGTTTCTAAAATATATTTAAAATATATTAAAATATTAAAATATATATAAATATATTAAAATAAAAATTGCTGTAGCCTTCATTTAAAACACACTTTAAATCAGCCTTTAGGCTCGATAGTCAGGCACACTTCTGATGATGTCGTCAATCTGGCAACCTGTGCTTACATGAAGTTGTCAGAGGAGGGGCAGAGTAAAATAGTTTTGAACCAGGAGTGCAATTCCTACAGTAGTTCAACCACTGGGTTTACAATTTTCATACTGCACGTTTAAAACCTCTTGGAGTGCTTTGTTCTGTTAAACATTAATAATATATTGAAGAAAGCTGAAAACCTGTAACCATTAACTTCCATAGTAGGAAAATTAATACTAAGGAAGTCAATAGTAACAGGTTTCCAGCTTTCGTATTTAGCAGAAAAAAATGATATCCAGTTTTAGAATCACTTATTTTCTGACTTGAATTTGTTATCAGTTTATAGTTTTTGTTGCTCATGCACTTCCATGTTTATCCAGTTTTGGATCAAGTGACCGAAAAGTAAAACGAAACCAAAACAAAGTAAACCCTCCCTCCCCTCCTATTCATTAGAAAAATGCAAGTATTACTAGCATCAAACCTAAATGGAATTATTGGGATTTAAATCAGTCCACCTAATTATAAATCATAAGCCCTGATCAAAAAAAAAAAAAAGAAGAAAAACTTATTACTAATTTAGCATATTTCTATGCTTCTTCAGTAGGTGGCAGGAGTAAAAAATGCAGCAAGTAAAAGGTTTGAAAGTCAAAATTCAGTTTATTTTCTCACTTGAGTTTGTCAGTTTATAGTTTTTGTTGTTCATACACTTTCACGTTTATCAAAGTGCAGTCCTAAAAATGAGAGAGATATGACAATGAATGTTTTTAAATCATATTTTTTTTAGAAACCAGTTTAGCTAAAACATTTTTTTAAAAAGTATATTGTAAGTAAATATATATGCAAGTAATTTATGAATAATATGTGCAATGTCCATAAGCCACATGTGATATCAGGGTCAAGTGTCCTTTAGATTTTTTTTTTAAACCGTTTTTTTCCCCTTGATCACTAATGACTAGGCCCACACGGAATCTGCGCGCACAGAATTCCGCAGATTTTCCACTGATTTAGCCCATCATTAATTTTGTATATTATTTGAGTAAATGTGTAAATCTGATTTTATTAAGTTTTTATTCAGTAATTTATTACTTTTTATTTTATATATTAAGGTTTTAGTTATTATACTCCGCTGGATACTCCCAAAATAATTCCTCAGAAATCCACAGACTTTTACCAAAATTCTCCAAAGAAATAGCAAAAAACGTCCACAGATTCCATCTGGCCCTGCTAATGACCTGAATGCAATGATATTAAAATCTTAGTCAAATCAAGAGGAGAATGGTTTACTTACTGAGCTTGAGAAAGAGTCCAGTTGCTCACATTTGTCTCTGCATTTCATCAGCCCCTGTACATCATCTCTGATCCTCTCCAAAGCATCCTCTAGGCGCCTCACCTCTACCAGAAGAGCCTCAGCAGCGCTGCTCTCAGCTTCCTCGCTGATGAGAAAAAAAAAAACGCATAACTACAGATGTTTACTTTAAAAGACCAAAAATATTATTGAGCGAGAATTTAATATTCACAAGATAACTGTAATGACCTTTGAGGATCAGGGCTAGGCGCCTCTGCCTCAGGAACCTTTCTGAGTGTGGGCTCTTGTTTTCTCTGCAGCTCCTAAATAAAATAAATAAATGAATATGCTTAAACATGTCAAACTTGATACATTTATATTAAACGACCAACTTTTGTGTCTTTGACATTTTAGAGTCTAACCTCAGTTTTGCGTGCAAGTGTCTGGAGTAAAGCCTCAGCTTCAGCGAGTCGAGTGTTCTCTGACTGACGCTCTTCTGCATGCTTTTCCTGACGCTACACAGAGGTAGAAACATAAGGTCTGGAACCAACAAATTACTTTGCACAATGGATCTTAAGAATATGAATAACCTGAATAATTTATATCACCAAAAACAGATACTGCATAATGTACATCTGGAAATAAACATCTTCACAAATGCTGACCATTCAAGAATAAGCTGTATACCAGTAACTTAATGAAAAATACAGAAATATCCATGCCCTACTGTTTTAAGGTTTTGGGCTAGAAAAAAAAAAAGATTTAGGGATTCTATTATTAATAATTTGATTTTATTATTAATAAAGAATGACCTAACAATCAGTTATGCCCAAAAGTTTTATTTAAAAAAAAAAGTTTGTATTTTTGCAACACTGTGGCTGAACAGCATAAAAAGAACCACCACCTCAGGTGCTGATTACGTGCTTTATTTAGTGTTGAAGGCCACCAGCAAAGTGTCTGATTACCATTTTGGGTTAGATCTATTGCAACAGAAACTTAAAAAAAAAAAAAAAAAAAAAAACTCTTAATTTTTTTCTGTCAGTTATTTAATGAGAGAAATGATGTTACCTGCTGTGTGTACTTGGCCTCTTTCTGTACTTCTCCTTTTAGTAGGCTGAATCTCTCCTCCAACATATCTCCAATCCATTTGCCCAGACTCTCTCTGTCAGTGTATCCGTGAATCTCTGAGCGCAGGGTGTTATACAGACTGAGCATTTCAGTGTGCTGCTCTTCCTGCCTGAGCAAACCTCCAGCCACACGATCCCACAGCTGAGACACGCTCTCCTCCAAGCGCATCAGCCTCTCTGCCTCTACTGAAGACACCACTGATGGCCTCTAAGAGGATAGAGAAAGCATCCATTACGAACAATGTGGTTCCCACTTGTATGACAGATTGTCTGGGTTGGTATTGCAAATTATAGTACAACACCCTGGTAATAAACCGCCAGAGATTTTTCCTGTTAATTTTACAGACGTAATACTCTGAAACAATATATTATATAAGAAATCATATTTAAACTTCTAAAATATCAATAAAAGTCACTTTGCTATTCTGCAGAGTTGATTTTTCAACATCTTGATCTCTGCTCTGATCTATTGGTCACATATTAAAAGTCATAACCATCAATGAACAAATTATCCATCAATTAAGAAATCTGTTAATGTGTTTTTACAGTGCTGCTAGGACACGGTTCAAATTTCTGACACCATTTGCATTGTTTTATATTAAATAACATTTTATCACATAAACAAGAGCTCATCTGGTGTGGGACACTAACTTGCCATTGATAACAGAATTACGACAAAAATAGACAGTATTTTAACTGGTTCAGTACAGCGACTGCATTTAATTGGTGGCTGCCAAGCGGGAAAGGAAAACAATGAGTGAAAAAACAGCCTAACAATTACAAACAGGCAAAACTACGGTGGCCGAGAGAGCTTAACACGCTGCAATTTAAGAAAACACATGCAACTACAATAAAACAACAGCAAATAAAGAAACGATCTTCATCAATTTGACAGCACACATGTTGCAAATTGGTCACAACACAAACAACTGAAGAAACGTGCTGCAAATCAGTCACAGCAGAAACAACTGAAGAAAAGTGCTGCAAATCGGTCACAACAACTTAAGCAAACAACTTGCAAATAGGCACACAACACAACGGAAATGTTTAAAAACATGTAGGACCCTGCTGAGATATGGATGTGTTTATATATATATATATACATCACGCATTCAGGATTTTAAAATGAATGAAAAACAACTCCCCCTTTCAAAAACCACCAGTCAATTCACTGATCAACAGTAATGACATAATAATACATCCATATCTTAGCCCATCAGGGTTTTGGCTCCCCTAGAAACAATTTCGTTGTGTTACGTGCATAAGTGTTGTGACAGATTTTCTGTGCGTTTCTTCAGTAGTTTGTGTTGTGACCAATTTGCAACACGTGTGCTGTCAAAATGATGACGAGTTTCTTTATTAGCTGGCGTTGTGTGTAATTGCATGTGCTTTCTTAAATTGCAGCTCGTTAAACTCTCTCGGTCATAGTACAAAACACTTAAACATGAAAAAAAAAAAAAAAAAAAAACATGGTACAGAAAAAATGCATTAGAAAACGGGAAGCAATTATTATTAATTACTGATATTCAATGACTTGTACAAAAACAAATCCTAAATTCCTTGAATTTCAATATCTGGAATAAACCTTTTAAAACACCACTATAATACAGAACATTTTGTGACTGAGGAAACCCTGACTTAAGTTTAGCATGTGCAGAAGAAATATACATAAACCATTGTGTTATTAGAGACATGCATTAAATATTTGCTTATTTATACAGTATGTTCTAAACAAATTGATTTTATCCCCACTGAGGTACTTCTAACCAGGCAAAAGTATTGGATAATATTACATTTTTAAATGTTATCAATAGTTTACTACTAAATATATTCGTATTAGTTGTAATACAATGATTAGATACTAAAAGGCCTTTAAGTAACTGACAACAGAAAGCCTCCTTGTTTAAAATCCTTGCTTAAAATCTATTCTATGACTTATATACAAGCCAATTAACATCATATTACTTTTTTTTTTAATTGAAGATGTTATAATAGCAATATTACCCTTATATAGTCCCACTCTACCAGTCATCCAGCCTAATTTAGAAGCTGGAAAGTTAAATACTACCTGAGAGTCTGTGTCAGCAGTAGTTTGTCCCTCATCTAAGCCACCCATAGAGGATGTTGGAGGACTGAGGTGGGAGTTGTCCCTCATCATACTAGTTGCAGGCAGCATGGCTATCAGTCCAGATGGCCCCCAGTAGTATAGAGCTATAAACAACAGCACAGAAAAAAAGTAAAAATAAGAATACAGGATTTCTTTTCCATTTAGACAAGATTACTCATGAAGAGTGCACTCACCGAGGAACAGAAGTAAAGGTACAAGAAACAGGACTTTTGAAAGCATAGGGAGACACCTAAAGAGAGGATGAAGACAGGTTATATTTAAATCACAAGTATTTCAGACTTCTACTGAATGACTTTATTAAACCACATGGAACTCTGACTTGTAAAGATTTAATGGAAAAACAATTCAAAACTCACGTTGTAAAGAGATTGACTAGCCACAAGATGCTATTTGAAGCTGCCCTCCCTGAAAAAACAAAAACGCATACAGAGTTGAATATTAATAAAAACTGACTGTGATCAATAAACACATTTAAGGGCACAATGCAGAGTTAGGGTATATAAAGGTCACAAACAAGATCATACACACACAAACAGTTGCAGAAAAGCTGGCAAATGCACAGATTAAGAGACAGGACCCCTAAAACTCTAGTTAAGACCACAGCACCCAGAAGAACAATTTTCCATATTTTAAAATAAAAAATTGATTTGTAGTTACTTAAAATGATCACCAATGTATTGCATTTAGCAAGTCCACCTTTTGTTTTAAAAGGCCTTGAATAATGAACATTTTACTCTGAGGTTTCATAACCTGAAAATGCTTTAACCCAATGGTTCTCAAAGTGGGGGTTGGGACCCCCCAAGGGGTCGCGGGACATTGAAGGACATTGAAGACCCCCCCCCCCCCCCATTGGGGGGTCGCCTGGTGATTTCCAAAAATCTAATTATTTTTCATTAAACCATAAGAATTACCATATTTTATCCATAACCTACTGAAGAGAAAAAAATAGTCATATATACCATATATAGTTACTATAGTAGCTTATAGTTACTACTTCTATTGGATTGCAACCCCTGGGGTAATTACATTGTATTAAAGACACAGCAATAGCCTCAGAAGCAGCAGATTTCATAACACCTGGTTAAACTTTGTGGCCCATTTACAGCTCTCATACATTAAAAAAATTAAAAGAAGAATAGACTTGGGTCCATTGGTGTGTGTGCGCCATTGCATGCAAGCTTTCTGTATTTATAACCACCTCAGAGGATATTGGGGGTCGCGAGTCACTGGCATTGTCATTTTGGGGGTCGCGGCCTGAAAAGTTTGGGAACCCTTGCTTTAACCTACATAACTTTGAGAATGCCCAATAATTGAAATGAAAGGTTGAGGCCCTTTAAAACTCCTTTGGAGTTGAAACCTAACTCTCTGCATGTGCAGCAATGCACAACTTCTCATTTCACATGCAAAGAAGAGGTTTACATAAATGTCTTACAAAGGCACAACAGCAAATGGGTTTTTATAAGGATAAGGATTGATTACAAAAATACATTTAAAATACTATCTGGATGAATGATCTCATTTAATGCCACAGATTTGCTTATATCAGACTACAGACTTCAATAGCACAGCAAACTGAACATTTGTTCATTTCCAATGTACTTCATGCAAATTTGTCATTTGAAAAGAGTCCTATAATACCTTGAAAAAAAGTCTTGATTATGATGGAGCACCTTTTCAAGGTTGATCATTTAAAAAACATTGTAGCACCTCATCAATCTGACTTAAATCCTTTTGGAAATAATTCCTCCTCTTGAAATATGGTCTAATTGGTAAGCTGGCTTACACTTGGCGAACAATTAGGATAAGTTCCAGAAATATAACAGCCCTTAGAATAACAACAAGTTTCATCTGCTTAATTGTAAATATTAACAATGGCTACAAATTCAGTCTATCAATAAAAACCTGACTTTGATTTATGAGCGTCAGAAAACTCTGCTGTGCATTGTCAAATCCCACAACAGTCTGTCTTCTAAATTACCTGAAAAAGGGGACTAAAGTGACTAAAGAATCATTTTTTTGGCATTGCCAGTGAGCAAAACTTATGTAGACAATGGACTTTATGAAGCAAAGGCACAATAGGACCGTTTTATAGCCATCTCGGATTATTCATCCCACTGTAATGTGTAAAAACAACAACTCCAAGACTACGGTTTGGTAATCTTTGTCCTTCTTAGACTGTTTCTCAATTCAAAGAAAGCAGAGAACGGACTTGCATTCTTGTGACGAGTGGTCATGCTAGATCACCTCGGAAGAACGAACTCAGGAGACCGCGAGATCAGGGAATGCGTCCTGTGAGAAATGAGATGCTGCGTTCTTCATGATGGTCACATGACTATCACACATCCGAACCAATAATTTAAACATTACAGCAATTTCATTCAGTTCATTCAGTTTGTGCTGAAATTTTCAAACATTCATACAACAATTTATTGTTTTTCCCCTTTTAACAATATATACTTTGCATAAAGACTTTACAAATATACGTTGCACAATACAAATAAAAGACGAATTTCAGCAGATAAACACCCTTAATGTGTTCCCTCCTTTATTAAGATTTTCATGGTAATGTTTATATTCATTGTTTCATTTGGGGAACTCCTGAGATAAATAATTTACATATCTGAACTTAAATAATAAACCTATATAAAATGCTGCGCTTCCCACATCCAGTCGAAATGACTTCTGGGACTTCTAGAGCGAATTCAGTGCACAAGTCTACATCCATGCCTCCTCGATATCAATAACACATCTGTGAAGTTTCACGCGTCCTCTGTTCTCGCGGTCTTTAGTACTGTAACTGAACTTTGGCAGTTGATGATGATGTTACATGAGAACACAAGGACGCAACATCGCTGAAGGACGCAGCCACTTTATTGTCTTTATACCACGAAAAGTAAGGAAAGGGAAAAAGCAAAAGCAATGCAAAAAGCAAAAGAAAGGGCAAAGAAAATAAGTTTCAGCAGTAGTAGTACATAACTGACAAATCAATTTTATCCTTTGATGTGAAAATCTATATACAATAAAAGGACACCAGGTATGTAGACAAGAATGGTATTCTCAAATAGAACCAAAGCATCAGGTCCTGGGAAAGATTGAGAAGCAAAAGGAAGCAAACGTTGGCCACACAAGGCTGTGAAAGCTCTTCATTAGGACTAACCCATACCAGGCAGGGAATACAACGCAGGGGAAGAAGCTCATAGCAACATTACTTAGCCTGGAAACCATTTTCAAAAATGGGAAGCTCTTGGAAGGCCAGAAACTTATAGAAAGTAGTGATCAAAACATAACCTGGAAAAAGTATAAGCCCCCATAAGGTCCCTACAGGCTTCTGTTCCTGGGAAAATGGTTTGTCCATAGCAAAATTCTGCTTCCTTTTGCAATCATCACCTGTTAGAATCAAGTGTATAGTTGGAAAAAAAAAAGTAATAATAGATGGGCTAAGACTCAAACTCCTATAGCCCTTCTGTATTTTCCTGACACTTTTGAACATAATTTCATCTGCAAAAATTGCTACAATAGTACAGGTTCAATGATTAATAAATCAAATTCTGGTTATCAAAAACTCTGACTAGTTTAATTGCTGCCATTAAAAGCTCATCAGTTTACTATTATCCAATGCATAGGAGCATAATATCTCTTGGCAGATGGCTATATATGCATATTATTCATTTAGACAATCAATTAAATACAGGTCCTTTACACTTGCATATAAAAAGCCATTAACCATCTACTGAAATATGTTCTCAATATTATGACCATCCCAGGATGAATTATATGACTGCCTTATCAACTGATATGCAATACAGCCTCTGATACTGAAATCATTTGTAAACATCATAATCATGCCAAAGATCATCACACAAACAAATGACAAAACAATAGTGTCCATTCAAAATGCAGAAAAAAAAAACAATTGCTGTACTTAAGATGATCAATTTCTGGGGTTTAAATTAATTGTGTGGACAGACAACATTTCATCTTCAGCAGAGAACAAAAAAAAAAAAATCTTGTAGTCGGAAAAGTGTACTTACACAGTACGCCGCTGAACTTTGGTTGCTCCTTTTGAAGCACCACCTCTTTAACACTCATAGTGCTGATGTACTTCTGATTGCCTACAACAGATCAAAAAGAGAATAAACATCAGATAAAACCCAAGTGCCTCTCGCAATTCTGGACCAGTGTCTGTCCATTCCTCCAATCAGAGCTCTGAACAGACAGACTCAAACAAAACAAGATTTGCATGTAACCAAGGCAGTGCTCCTGGTGGAGAGGTGCATTTGTTTATGCAGTGTAATCATGTTTCGCAGAAACATCTGCAAGAGAAGAAATGATTAAGATTATAGTCAAACACCAAAGAAACCATGCTGCTGAAAGCCACCTGTTAAAAAAGTGTTTAGAAATGGTTTCTGCATATTAAGCTCTAAGGTGTCTTTGGACGCTTGATGATGGGTCAAAGACCACAGTAGCCACTTCTGAGACAGACTATAAAGGGAGCGAGTAAAGAAAGTGAATAAAGATAAGTGCTCAAATGCAAATCTGGAGAGAAAGAAAAGTAGTTATTGTGATTCTGTCGCCTTAAACAAAAACTGATTTTAAGCCTTGTAAATGATTAAAAATGGGACTTTTCCCTTTTCATTTGCATTTTTTGCTCAGTTCATTTTTAGGCCCACAGCAGTGCTTTTTATTAAAGTGCTCTAGATATTTCATTCACTAATAGTGGAAGAGTGATGGTCCTTTTCACCAATCCTACCAACGTGAACAGAGTAATGGTGAGGATTCAGCATGCTTTAAAACACTTTCCTTGATGTTCACTTCAATGCTGCAGGTGATGCGAAAGACACTTCTCCTTCAGAGTGTTATAATTAAATGTGCTAACATGACACGGTGATGAAAACCACTTACTAACCTGGTTTATGCACAGTTATATCCTTTATTGAAACTTCAATTTCAAGACGACGGAACACTGGTAAACCCAGTAACTTTCGCATGAACCCTGCAAGGATACCAGAGATGGCCTGTTTACACCAGAGTGCCTTCATTTCATGTGCTTTGAGGGCCAATTATTTAACTTAAAAATAAAAAAAGAGGCACATATTTTCCTGTTGTAGCCACAAATACATTAGCCAATGATTGAGAAACAATCATGCATGATTTTTTTGCTGAATAACACAAAGATGCCAGTGAAGAGCTTAACTGATGACCAGTGATGTTGAAGAGTACTAATTACACTTTTTACATACAGTAATATATTACACTTATAATAATTATAAGTCAAAAATGATTTAAACATGGCCTTTAAAATATCTATGTAATAAATTTAGATAAACTAAACACCAACCAAAATATTCTTTAGTGAAATAGGAAAAACAAACCAGCACCAAACAATGAACCAATCACAATCGTCTGACAAAATGTAAACTTTGACTGAAACAGAATATTATCATGAACTAATTTGATTGAGTGTATGGTTTCTAAAGCATAGGTAACTGTCTTTAGTTGAAAAATAAAAATATACTGCAAAATATCTGGATTATAATATTATAATATTAATAATATTAATAATACTATAATAATACTTAAAAATACTATAATATTAATAATAAAAAAATTTAAATGCTTGTTAAATAATAATAATAATAAACTCTGCTTCTCTGAATTGCTTTACATAGAAATGTTGATCTACTTACAAGTAACTAAGTATATTTCCTACAAAATGAACAGTAAGCTCAGACTTTAATAATTTCCTCTAAGTAACTTACAGTAACCCACTTACTTTGAAAGGTATTACACCCAACACTGCTGACGACACAAATGTTTTTCAATATCAATTATATGAAACCAGAACGAAACAGATCCAAAATACACTATATGATGTTTTTTAAGAATGACATGAGTAAAATGTACTGTAGTGAAGGCTTTTCTGGCTGTTTGTAGAGTGTGCACAATGGTTATATTGGTTTGTGAACAAAACAGGCACCAGAAGACAAAGACAACAATACCTCTCTTAGCACACCAACAGGCGGCTTTCATTTGCCGCACAGACATGAGTGTCTTCCTCAGAAAAGTAGCTGCGGAGTGAGCAATTCCCTTAGCCACTCGCACACACCAGAGCGACACCGATAACACCAGACCTGGGGAAATATGGACTAATAAATGAACACGTATAATTTGATGGTTAGAGATCTCTGAATCTTGAAGCACTCTGGAGAGACAATGAAAAGAGACAATGAGGGACAGAGGCTGCTTTGCATGCATGCAGTGAGTAGCTCAGTTCCAGTATATGAATGGAAACAATTAGCTATACAAACTAGTTCACATGTAGTGGCATTCAGAAATGGCAATGTTCAAAATGCATAGCAAGTTCTGCTCTTTAAAAGGTTAGTTCACTCAGAAGTGGAAATGATTTCATTAATTACTCGCCCTCAAAAACAACAACTTTATTCAACAGTATTTAATCAAATGATTCTTCAGTATAAGGCTGCTGCTGACACATTACCTCAGATGTGTGTGTGTCTGTGCTTTAAATCAAAAAGAGGTTGCACATGCAGGCATCTGAGGTAGACATCAGTGCATAGAGCTCATGAACGAGCGCTCTATACTGACTAAAGAGAAGAAATTGTTGAATATAGTAGTTAAGGTTATAGTTTTTGCTTTACATGCATACAAACATATTCTCGTAAATTTATAATATCCTGATTGAACCACTGAATGCTTTTTTGGCTGGACTGTTGCAACGTATGGAGGATAAGGGAGCTCTCAAAATTTATCCAAATCATTTTGATCAATGAAGGTCTCGAGGGCTTGAAACAACATGAATAATTAACAGCTTACCATTTTTGGGTTAACTAACCCTTTAAGCCCCCTTGGTACAGACATATCAATCCAGAAATTAGTGTACTACTGCAGACTTTAGTTCAGGCATGCCCAAATGCCATAATATTTTACAATACATTTATCAGAACTTAATATGTGTTTATGCTTCCATCTATTGATAAAAAAAAAAAAACTGAGCTGTACACTCTGCATGCTGCTAGTTACAGATCATCTGCTTGTGCCTTAAAGAGAAAGAGTGCACAGGGTAAAAATTAGACAAGAGCTTCCCATCTTTTATATCTGGCCCTCAGTGATGCCACTACTAAAGTGAAGAAAGCATGGAATTTGCCTCCAGTGGTAAACTTAAAACCAACTTGAATTAGAAACCCGAAGAGTTAGTGACATGTTCTGACAATTAAAAGGTTCCATGTGCAAGACTGATAACCATGCAAAGAGAAGCACCATGGACATGAGATGGGGAAGGTTAGACTGAGGTTGATACCTTTGAGCAGTGTCACTTGTATCAGCAGTGTGCATATGTACACTACAAGTGCAATAATTCTTCTGCTGAAATGAAGGCACATCTCAGACAACCTCCTTAGTACACCTGCAGACACATTTAAGTCAATCCTGCTTGTTCCGATCATCTTCACTTCTCACTCAAAGTAATCTTTTTTTTTTTTTTTTTTTTTGGAAGAACACATCCCACTGAAAACAGCATCTTGATGCAATTTGCCTGACAAATGAAAACGGGATCGTTCACTACAGCTGTATGTGCATTATCAAATTCTCTCACCTGGTTTATGTTTGCGATTCTTGTCCCTGCAGTAAACTGTTGTGGCGGTACTGGGAGCCTCTGTAAAAGATGCCTGATGTACAGCTGTATTATTAAGGGAGCTGTCGTTCTTGGTGGGAGACGGGATGGGATGGTCTTTTGAGATGTAGCCATTCTGTGTTGTGGAGGTCTGCATCTTGGCTTCCATTGTGATGAGTTGTGAAACGATTGGTTGGTCTGAAAGAAAAAAAAAATAAAAAAAATTAAAATAAATAAATAAATATATATATATATATATATACACATACATATTATATATACATATATATATATATATATATATATATATATATATATATATATACACATATATATATACACATATTATATATATATATATATATATATATATATATATATATATATATATATATATATATATATATATATATATATATATATATATATATATATATATTACCCTAACCAATAACAATAACTATAAAAGGTAAAAATAAAAATAACTATTATTGTTCGCAGCAGCAAATGACTAGGAATAGATTATGTTTTTATTTTTGCATGACTTCCTTTTAACCAGCAGGTGTCCTCAGTGAGCTACACTTTCAAGCGCACCAGACCAGTGAGTTCAGCTCGTGTAATTAAGTCAAACAAGGAATTTAGCAATTGCGATCAGTATAGGGAAAGAAAATAAAAACTAATAACTTTTCCGCAGCATTTTCAATGAAGGGAAGACAAAAACATGAAAACTATAACAGATAACTGAGGCACATTTATACACAATACTTTTTAGGTTCCATGTCATTTTTTAATCATTCCCTCCCAATGGAATAACCATTTGTTTCTACAATCAATATCTTTAAACAATCTTTGAAAAGAGGGCTTAATAACAAGTAGTGTGCTTCTCTAAAATGTATGTACCTTTAATCTGTGCAAGCATTTATATTTAATGTATTCTGACCGGCTATCTGTGTTTTGCTTATTAGATGCAAGAAATCATTCTGAAAGTGTTTAAAGATATTGTTTTTCTACAAATTTATCATTACAGTTGTGGTTATGCTGTTGTTTTACATTCAGGGCACTTTAAAACTGATGTCTTTATCACTACCTTAAAGACATAATGCTTGATGTAAATGGGCCTTGACACCTTAAAATCAATTTTAAAATGAAAATGTATCTTAGTGTCTTTCTGTACTGCTATCCATCTACCTATGCATCCCTTTCTTTACATCCTCGCTGCCATTCATCCTTGAATATTTCTGACCATTTTCCAACCCTCTTCCTGAACGGACACCACCATCACATATCTTCCAAGTCTTTATATTAAAGGATCTAAATTAACTCATCAATTTGAAGGCAGTGTGTCCAAGATTATAAACATATGTGCTGGGTGTGGGAGAGATCCAAAATGTGCACTGCCGATGTGCCTCTAGGAAACGCTGTTCTTTCTATTTATTTATCCATTCAACTATCATAATCCATAGACTTATATTTAGCCATTACATCCATCCCTGTATCTCAATTACTAATCCAGCGGTGCTCAACCCTGTTGCTGGAGATCTACCATCCCTTTCTACACAGTAAAGCTCCAACAATGACCAAACACAGCTCAACCAATTACTTAGAACCTGGGGTCCGTTCTTCGTACGTGGATTACTCAGTTAGCTGGATTTGGATATTGACGATTTGACACGATCCAGGATCGTTTCGTTCTTCAAAGCTGATCCGAGAGTTGTTGTCATAGCAACAGTTCTGCTAGGTCAAACCTGATCGGGAGCAGGTTCAATTCATATAAACAGGATTAGATCGGCTTAGTTCAAGCAAAGATAATACAGAAAGTATGTTCCGAATTCTGATTTTCTTACAGTAGTAGTTATATACACTTGGGAAAATGGTACATATTTTTTAACTATATATATATAAAGTTATAGTCATTAATAAAATAAATTAAGTTATACATAATAATAAAACGTATGCAATCTGCACCCTCGAAATGAAAGTACAAAGACTGCCACCTGGTGGTTTAAAGAGAAAACTTATTGATATGAACTTTTTAGATCGCTTTAGTACAAATTGTGTATAATAGAAATGCACAATAAGTGACTGTTTTTTTCTAAAGCAATAATACATTTATGCAGTCATGAACATGTTTTGATAGTTAATATGCCGGTCATTTGATGCTTCACAAAAGTTGCAGACGCCTTTACCAATATGAAAACGCTTTTTTTAAACAACCAGTTATTCTTTACACCGATTAAAAAACAGCTACTATAATAAAGAAAATATTTTCTAAATGTGGAACTAAATACATTGATTTGCATTGAAATACATGATGAATACACTTGACACATGAAAGTGTAAAGCCTTCAGCTCGCAACAAATGTGGAAGGTTATTGTGTGTCATATTTAACAAACCATTTACTGCTAATTTGATGTAATTTTGCTCACATGGATAATTGAATATTAATCAGATGATGTCATTACGCTGCTGTGCCGTCAGCCAATCGTTGCATTGCTGATCATGATTTCGAGGATCGATAGATCTGTCCTTCACAACACACGCAGCGATCTCAGATCAGTTTAACCAGACATTCTAATCTGATTCGCGAACTCGTTTGAAGAACCAAATTAGCGAGAGATCAGTTATCAAGATTAAAAGATCCAGGATCTGCCAAATAATCTTAGATCATTTAAGCGAGGTACGAAGAACGGACCCCTGAACAGCACTTGATAATTACAGGTTGTGTTTGTTATGGGTTGCAACTGAAATCTGCAGGAAGGTAGATCTCCAGGATAATGGTTGGTCACCCCTCTACTAACCCATCTTTCTATACATTCTTTAATTCTTAAAAGTCATTTATCTACACATACTTTCGTTTCTCTTCTATCTTTTTATGAATACGTTCATCCCCGTTTCCTTGTGCATCTATCCATTCATCTAAAAACCTCCTTAGACCCATGCAATCCTCTTTTCATCCATTTAACAACGACACTTTTGTGTTCCTATCTACCCATTTACCCCTTAATCCATAGCTTTCTCTTCTTCAGTACAACTATTTGATCAAGCATCCATGCATCCCAACCTCATATCCATCCCTGTATCTTTCTATACATCACCTTTCAACTATGGTCTAAGAAAACGAGAATTCAACAATAACTTACCATGGATTTCACGTTCTTCATCTAAACCTAATGCAAAAAAAAAAAAAAAATTGAAAAAACAAAACAAAATCAATGCAATCAATTAAGATACAAATGTAAAGAAGATCTGCTACCACTTACCCCAGAAGCTGTCAACAAGTGTGCGCTCCTGTATGGAGGACTCATCCAGCAGAGAGGACAGCAGAGAGGCATCACTGGGCGCACAGCTGTTCAGGGTGCTGTTATGTGCCTGCAGGACTGATGTTGAGGCAAACCTCGGCGTTTGAAAATTTGGTGCTGACTCTAAAACAGAATGACAAGATCTTCTGCTCTTCAGAGTCCTGTCAGTGAATGAGAAAGAAATTAAGACTTTATTTTGGTTGAAATAAATGTCGATATGAATTTAAAAAAAAGACAAGAGAAATAAGTGGAATTCTGGAAGTCTTAAAGACAGTCAGACACTGACGTTATTATATAGTGCAGGCCTTCTTTTAAGGCTCACAAAATGAAAATATATTCCTGATGCTTCCTCAAATTTGCTGAAGAGAAAAGTGACCCTTTTGGAATTCACTAAAGAACATTTGGGTAGAATTTTCAGGCAAATAAACCCAAATGTGAAGGACACTTACCAATTTACTAAACTTAAAATGCACAGCTTTGTAACCAGTTTAATTATCTTTCTTCCACATCATTAAAAGTAACTTACATTTTCTGAAAAGATTTTAGGATTTATAATGCTCCTAATAGTCTTTTCACTTTACCCTGATGAATTTCATGGGGAAACTCACTTTTCACGGCTGTAGGAGGTGCTGTGGTGGTCAAGCAGGCTGTCGTCCCCATAGTGACTTGCGCTGGTGTGCAGACGGAGACTGCGTCTGGACATCCTTGGTAACTCACAGATGGGCTCAATCCTGAGATCCCTCTCAAAGTCAACGGAAGAGTAGCTGGATCTGAAACACCACACACATTCCCACACTTAATCTCAAACACCCACTAGAAACCCTGACAAAGGTCTTAAAAATATCTGTTTAATCCTCCTACACCTTGAGAAATGTAATGCCTCTGCACGAATTGTGCACTCATGAGGAAAACAAAAATAAAAGCCATGACGCATCAAGCCAGCAATAAAAACAACCTAACTAAAGCTGACTGTGCAGTCTGTTTGTCAGTCAAAGTCTAGATGAGCTCGACTACAGAAATGCGACTTATTACCAGCAAGTTTGTGTAGTCTATTGTCTTAATTTAAAAAAAAAGGAAACAAACCACAAACCAAAATACACAGAGAAACCTAGACAAACCAATATAGCTTTATATTGAGCATCTCAATATTGCTGATCACTAGGGCCAGATGGAATCTGCAGACGTTTTTTGCTATTTCTGCTGAGAATTTTGGTAAAAATCTGCATATTTCTACGGAATTATTTGGGAGTATCATAACTAAAACCATAATATGTGAAATAAAAAATAATATCTTTTTAACTTTTATTTAATGTTTCAAAATTGCAAATCCAATTAGATTTACTTTATTTGGTAAATCAAGCAAGTTTGTCATATAATATTTCTACTTAGACAGACAATATTACTGTACAAACTGTATTGTACATAAATCAGATGAACATTTTCATATTAGTTCATATTTTCATAATAATATTACTGAAATTAATAATAATAAAAAAAAACAGAATAAATATAGATTTACACACATTTACTCAAGTAAATAAACAGAATTAATGATGGGCTAAAACCCATCTAAAACCCATTTAACCTGCGCAAATCTGCGGAATTCTGCACGCACAGATTCCGGGTGGGCCTACTGATCACTTAATTTCAGGTAACTGATGTTATTAAAGTGACAGTGAAAATGCAACATAAGAACAGTTATCTGTCTGATCTATTTTTGACTCAAGGTTAGGTCCTGTGTAGATTTTGAAACAACATGAAGAAGTGATTCTGTTAATCTTTAAATAACCAGTCCGAATCTTTAAATGTTTAAAAAGACCAAAGATGTGTCCTGGTAGAGTTGAAACATACCTAATCCCCCAAATGAGCAATAGTGATGGCTGACAATTGCTAAAAACAAAAGGATAACAGAGCATAAAAAACTAATTTTATTATTATTATTACTATTTTAAAATCAAGGTTAAGTGTTCTGTAAATCAGTAAACATTAAAATCCCCATTTGGAGTTCAACACAACAGCTGATCAACTAAAAACAGCTGAAGAGCCTAAGCTTGAACACACTACTGTACACACAATTCACAGATTTTATTTTTCTTATAAAGTGCTCACCCCTTTAAAACCAATTTCAACGAGGCAGTGCCCCAATAGTTAAAACCAAAAACAAGAGCAACTGCCATCTCTAGGAACAATGCAGTATTCAATGTAGTGAACTTTAGAGCGGTTCTGCTTGGTTGAGGTTTGACAGTGAGACAAAGGCCATTCAGCCAGTAGCTGCTGAGCAAAACGCATGCTAAACAGCAACCTGTAGATGTATAATTAACTTCAGCCTACCGCTGCTACAATTCTAGCCTTAAATCAATACCCAAACAGCACTAGCATTCAGGCTAATGCTTTATATCAATGCAATAAAAAACAGGTGTAATACACACAGCACTGTCCAGCCCCAGCTCTCCAGATTCCATGTGTCGTCACTAGTCATCCCATGGAAAAATCACATTACTGCACAATCATGCTCCTATGGGCAGAAGGAGCTCTGGACGGATCAAGCGAATTAAGAAGGCTTGCTCTACTTCCTGTGTTCAGCTGTATACGTGACACATGAGCCATTAAACATGCCCTGTCCCTCCCTCATTATTCTCAGGATCTCTGCAGCTATCTTACTCATTTAAAGGTGCTTCACTGCACTGCACTTTGAACATGGAATGAATTGCATCTGTAAAACTGCAAAACCTAGAGAGGAAAAATCAAAGTCAGGTCCAGTTTACACCTGCTATTAATCTCCGGTGATCCAATCACATGTGATAAGCTAAAACACATCACAGTTTAGTTGCATTTTTTTTAAATGATCCAATGCTAGTGTAAGTTTTATTATTATATAGTGCTTATATATTGTGAGAGAGAATTGAGTTTAATGCCATTTCAGCTTCTTTTGCTATGCTATGGCAAAAAATAATATCAAGTTTACCACATTTTATCACTTTTCTATAATTATATAAATATTCTAACAATTAAGTCACCAACAGCAATAAATAAATATACAAGGTAAAACACATAATAATGATAACAATAAAAATAATAATAATAATCATAATAATAATAATAATAATAAACAAGATAAAATTCCCAAACCTTTTTTAAGGTTTGCTTTTGATAAAAACTTAAATATTTTAAAAGGATTCACATTCATTTAAAAAGTCTCTACTGATAAAAATTGTTGTCTGATAACATTAAAAATAGGGCACTCCACAAGAATATGTTTAACAGTTTGGTTTCTTTTGCAATATTGACATTTTGGTGGTTCTTCCCCTTTAAGTAAATGTTCATGTGTGAGCCTCGTGTGTCCAATGCAGCATCTCCTACACTTCTACACAATCTGCTTGTGTAAAAAAAAAAAAAAAAAAAAATTATATATATATATATATATATATATATATATATATATATATATATATATATATATATATATATATATATTTATATATATATATATATATATATATATATATATATATATATATATATATATATATATATATATATATATATATATTTATTTATATATTTTCTTGCCATTTCTGGCTGAATTCCCCCCCCCCCCCCCCCCCCCCCCCCCCCCGAGCACTGATCCCATTTGTTTAGAATATAGCCTTTTATTAGTGGCTTTAGATCCGAAGGTGGGATTTTGCACTCCTTTTTCTTTCCTGTAAGGGCTGTTTTGGCGGTTGTCAACTTGTTCATTTCCAAATAATCCAGCGTATCCTAAAATCCAGCAGAAAACCTTATTATAAAACTTTCTCTGTAGTTCGTTTACTTAAATTAAAATGTCAATAATAAGAGGATGCTCCAGTTTAAAAGAATTTAATGTTTGTAGACAAGATTGAGTCAGAAAAAAAAATTATAAAATTGTGTTTAAGCACTTTCAATGTGTTCCAAAGCTAAAAAGAGCCTTTGCTTCCGCTGTAAAAATTAAGCTTTGATTTGCAATGCGAATGCTGTAGTGTGATTGACCCATTACTACTGCTGCAGAAACATGACTGTCCTTTTTTGATCCATCAGTGTGTATAGGTTTAGGAGTAGGATCCAAATTATGTCAGCAACGTCTTGTTGATATGTGGAAAAGTATCAGCCTTTTTATGCTTTCTCACATCCAGATTTACATGCAACTTATTTAACCTCCATGGTGGAACCAGGCAAATAAGAATCTGGTGAATGAAATCAAGATTTAGATTTAGGTTTATGCGTGTTCTGATCCGTACACCGAATGTTTGAATATAACTATCTTGCCTCATGCACATCCAGATATTGAGGTTGACAGATTGGCTTAAAAGCTGGGTTGTGTTGATTTACTTTATTTTCAATGTACAGAGAGACAATTCCAAGCGCCTAATATGAAGAGGTGGTGAATTCAACAGAATAAAAATTATTTTTTGTTAATAGTCAACCTATTGAATATGTTAATAACTTTAATTACAGTATAAAAAAAAAGGAAAAAGAAGGAAAAATGTTGAGTGCATTGTGTGTAAGGTGCTGTGTACATGAAACATGTTTACATAAAAATAATGGTAATATAAGATTTGGTCTCATCTCATGCACACGCATGCACACTTATTGATGAACACTAGAATTTGCCAGCATTTTCATTAAAAGAAACTGCAGTTTCGAAACTTACTAAATCTATGCACAATTATTGTTTTTCTGTTGTTTTAGGAGATGATTAGATAACTTTAAGTTTTAATACAAAAATGTCCCAATTATAAAGTTTTACATTTCATTATTTATATATATTTTTTTTACTCAAAAGACGCTATTGAGTTCTGTAGCAGACTTTACAAAATACTGTTTAAAATAATTATAAAAATAACAGGAATAAGCAGCAAGTCCCAGCACATGCTCAACCAAAGCATGTACAGAACCATTATTTCAGTATACCATTTCACCCAAACTAGATACATGTCAAAGAACTTTACCTATTTTGTTGTGCACACATATATACTATACATACTCACACTCGGACAATAATGAAATTAAACGCAAGCAAACAGTCTAATCTAACGTTTAAATAAAACATTTGTGAACATAAACACTCAAAATATAGATTAAATAATACTCCTTCATCGTCCAATGTATGCGAAAAACTTATTTTCTTCTTTGGTTAACCAGTACTTAAAATATAAGTGTTACTATGATCAGGTTTGTTTAATCAAAGCTGCAAAATGGGTAAATGAGAGTGGTTTGAAATGCTCTGTTACAGTATAAAAATTTTAAAATGACAAGCAATGGACTAGAGAGAAATGTCAGATATCCACCTTTCTTCACAATAAACAAATGCATTAAAAACGATGTAATTCCAATTTGGAGAACTTCTATTCTAAATTAACAAATCATTTGGAACAGCAAGGTTGTTGCACCACAAAACAATAATCCAATAATACACCATGCTATTTATATTAATGTAACAGCATCACAAGCATATTTGTGGCCACTGTTCTCTGTTTTTTTGTATTCAAAATTACTTTATTTTTTACAGTATATTAATATTTAACACTCATAACACTGCCGAAGAAAGACTTTGAGGTTTTGGGGTTTTTCACGGTCTGATAAAAGTTTTTAAACTTGACCATTCTATATGTACTGTGAGGGGAATGACACCTCATTGTACTCAGTTTTTCAAAATACTAAACAGGGGTGACATCATGGGGCATAGGAAAAAGTTGGATACATTATTTATGGAAAGAGATTAATTTACATTTCAAACCTCTGAACAAGCTAAATCTGCTTGAAATTGTCAATTTGTTGATACAGCAGGTATGACAGGCCACTGTTACACAAGATGCAAATGTGCATAAAAAAGTGATGATAATAATATACTAATCATAATGCATCTTGAGCATGCAGGAATGAACCAATTACTATAAATGAATGCAATGTAAATATTTAGCCAGATATCCTTAAATTATTCTGAATCATGTCAAATAAAGTTAGTGGTTATGCATTTACACACACAATTTGTCTTTATTTTGTAGCACTATAACTGTAGGGTACATGCAACAACTATGGTCATCTTCGCTGTGCTGTTGGCACAACCAAA
This sequence comes from Danio rerio, assembly GCF_052040795.2. Lineage (NCBI taxonomy): Eukaryota > Metazoa > Chordata > Actinopteri > Cypriniformes > Danionidae > Danio > Danio rerio. Next base: position 11,141,035 of record NC_141032.1, read on the forward strand.
TAATACCTAAAATAGCAGTAGGTGGAGAAGAGAGTAGGTGTTTAATAAATAGTGGTGTATAAGGCTTTGTAACTGATAAATATAACATTTTCTGCCTGAATGCATCAAAGATACATTTCAGCAATAGGAATATGAATCTTATATGCAAAACGATGTTAAAAGCAACCGCGCAGCCTGTCGACCAGCAGCGTGTTTTATTATTATTGCCCGAGCAGGCTTCATGATAATGCGCGCTCTCATACAAACGCAGCGTCACCGCTTCATTTATGGACAAACAGAAAACTTACACAAAGGGATCTTGAGCCCTCCAGCCCCAGAATATTAGTCTTCGACACGCAAAACACCACCAATATCGCCGTTAAACCGCTATAATCCATGCGTGTCCGCCTTTGGCAGCTCAGATACCGCATCATCGAGAGAAAGCAGCTGGATGAACCAATGAGAGTAGCACTAGCCTTCCGCCGCCAAATACAAACACTCATTTCTCTATTCGGACAGACAATATAACATCCAGCATTACATACTGGACACTGAATGACTTTGATTCATAAAATGTTGTTCTCACACCTTGCGCTAATAAAGAACCAAACTGCTAAAAACCTCTGTAGTGTTCGACAAAGAATTTCAGGTAAATATTGACTCGGCAACACCTGTCGGAGCTGACTAGCCAGTTAGCAGTCCAAACATGACTTACCAGAACGTCGTTTATTTTCTCTCAGATGCAGATGTAGAATAACGGAACTGCAGTTTAGGAATAAGGGTTGTTTTTGATCGTTTCTGTTGTTTTAGCGCGATACAGCGCGAACGGTGTAGAGTCGTTTTTCTAATGATCACGCATTCAGGTGGCTATTTAAATATCACGTCACGCACTTGAGCTTGAGTGATGACGTCATATCCGCTAAGTTCAACGTCTAATAAATAAATAAATAAATAAATAAATGGCTCACATTAAGTTTTTTGTATCGAATTTGACTTCTTTATTTCTGCTGTGAAATTGTTGAAAAGCAAATAATCTTAGATTTGCATCAATTGTTCTGACACTATGCTGTACACTATACTTTGTGTAATTAAATTAATTTATTTTTATTAATCTTTGTTTTGTTTTTTTACTATTGGTATTTTAGTTTTTTTTTGTGTTTAATATTTTGTATTGTCTTGTATGTTTGTTTCTGATGGTTATACAATAAAAATAAATAACTAAATAAAATGGAGGTTGATATTCCTGGCTGCTCATTTTGTAAAACGAAAGACGAAACCCTGAATCACATATATATTCAGTGTGAAAACACAAAAAGCTTTTGGAATAGCTTATATCTCCACATAGGTAATTACATCTTTTTCCAGACCCTTTCAATTAGAAGATTTTATTCGTAACTATAAAGGTAAAATTGATATATCAGAGAACCACATTATTATTTGCAAAATATGGAAAAATATTTTATGGAAATAATTTATTCACATGAAAATATTTTATTCACAAACAAAAAAATCTCAATTCGCAGCCTTCTTTTTCACATTTTTTGATTGAAATTGGTGTTTTTATTAAATCCCTTAGACTGATTAAAAACCAGAATATAGAATATAGAAAATTTATAGATTCTTGGATTATTATGATAATTATTTTTGGAAATATCACGGATACATAAGTCTATCTTTCCTTTTGCTGTATTTGTGATATGTATCTGTTTAATTTGTTTTCGTTCTCTCTTTTGTTTCTCTCTTTCTTTTTTTATTACAGTTTTATGTGTGTTTTTAATATTATTTAACCTGATCTGTTAAGTTATTATCATTGTTACTATCATTGTCCTTTTTTGTAAGATTGGAATTTGTATGTTTGTAATAATAATAATAATATTCTTATATTATATATATAATAAAAATATAAGAAAAAAAAGTGTAAGATTTGATAAAGATTTGTTTGTTTTTGTGGTTAACAATACTTATAATACATTTAATATAAATTGTTTTATTTATATGGTGCCCTAATTTGAACTGGCATTTCTTATTTTTTGTTCTTCACTTACTTTATTGTCTTTTTTACTCATTTTATGATGAGAAATTTATTACATGAGACATTTATTACAGGTTCTGCCAGAGTAATAATATAATAAATGATATGATATTATACTAATAAATATTAATTATTGTATTATTAAATGTACACTGATTACACCATGAATGAAAATGTAGAAAGGTTTGTTTTTTTGGCTTATTTACTTTTGAATTAAAAATTCAATATGCAAAATATGACATGCCAAATTATCTTTTAATTATAACTAAATAACTCAATTTAATTATCTGTGTTTAGCTCTATTTTTAGTTAATTCTTTCTAGTAACAAGGCTTTCTAACTGTAGCATTACAAATGAATTATAATAATGCATTACTGCCACCTACTGTTCACCAAGGCCAGAGGAATCTTTTTTCTTATCGCAACTTTTTATCATTAAAACCATATAAATTTCCTATTTAATAAAAATATATGTAATTATAATTAAGTCATCAATATTATTTTTTTTTCAAATCAGAGGTTCAACAGTACAAACTATTTAATCTTCCAAAAATCTGAAAGTCGTTTTTTTCATTCATTTTGTTATAAAATCGTTGTTAAATAGGCAACACATAGGGTGCTTTGCATGTATAATTACCCTTGGTATGTATTACCTTTCGTTTCTGTTTTGGCATCTATTCTTAGCATCAAAATACAAAATAGAAATTAATAATAAATAAAAAAATGTTGCACTGACATTTCCAAAACGGCGGCTTGTCAGGGGAGCACGTTGCAGTGTCAACAATTGATTTATTTTGGTTACTAAAGCTATGTTTGAGTACATGATGCCACCTTTAATGTTTTAATATCATATGCTAGATAACACCTAACCTAATTTTAGTACTTTTTTAATGCGAAAAGTAAAAATATACAATCACAGTACATTATAAAGAAAATAGAAAGACAAAAAAAAAAAAAAACATTTTGAACAAAAAAAACAACAATAAAAAACAAAAACAAACAGAAGGGGTATACATCACACATGAAAGAAAAAGATTATATCCTTTACAAATTTCAGTTGTTTTTAAAGCCTTTTGTTGTCAAATAGTTAGAAATAGTTTCAAAGTAATACTGCATTTCAGTAAGCAAAATATAGCTAAAAAAGTTTTTTTGTTGAAGTTTTACATCCATGTATATAACATTTTGTTAATAAGAAGTTTAAGAAAATATATTTTCTTTTTATGTAAAGCTTCTGTTTTATAATTAACTAAACCAAACAAAACATTTTCCCATAGTAAGGCAAAATCTTTATCAACATTCTCAATTACATAAAGAGAAAAATCTTTTTGTAAATAATTGCATTGCCAAAATAAGTGAACTAGGGACTCGGGGTGGTGCTTACAAAATGAACAATATCAGTATCTTTTTTATCTTACTAAGAGAGTATTGACTGGGTATGTACGATGAATATTTCTAAATGAAACTTCTTTCATATTGTAATTAAGTAGCTATTTGAGATAAGCCATATTTTTCTCCAATCAGTATCAGAAACAAAAGAATTCCAATAAAAAAGTAACATTTGGAACTCATACAGTTTCATTAAGAAATAAAGATTGTGTTGATTTGTTTGAAGAAGTTGCAGAGAAACAACATTTGCCTACCATTGTGGTTGAAGGGTCTAAAAGAGGAAACACATAAGGATAGGAGATGTCTTGAAATAACCTGATAACTCCAAAATCTGGGGTCACCAACATGGTGCCCGCGGGCACCAGGTAGCCGGCGAGGATCACATGTGTTGCCCGCAGGCCTGTTCTAAAAATAGCTCACCATAGTGCCACTTACCAGTAAGCTCCATCTAATATAGAAGTAATCATTTAGAAATGTAAATATTTGCAGAGAAATATAAAAATAAAGTGTTGCACATTGATACATTAAATACAGGGTATTTCCTACCCAGTTAAATTATTGTTGATAACTTTTGTGAGAATCATTATCATGATCAGTGTCTTCTCGTGGAAGAATATCATTAACTATTACCAAAAACATAAAGTATAATTAAAAGTAAAATGGGCAAATTAGTGGTTTGAGAAGTGTTTATCAAACTGGTAGCCCTCCACATTAATCTGTACCCAAGAAGTAGCTAGCTGTTACCCAAGAAGTAGCTAGAAATGAGATTTGTTTGTGTATAAAATATTTTGGTTGTTCCAAATAAAAATATTTGTGAGGAGAAAAGTTGTGCTTGTATAATAGTGACCCCAGGCAAGAAGAAATTGCTTATGAAATTGAGACCATTTAGCTGGTATTTTATCAACATTATAGTTACAGAGTAATAAGAAATGAAGCCCTCCAAATTTAGAAAATATGTAAGTTGGAATAAAGTTCCAGATTGAGGTTGGATTTTTGAGAAAGGTTTTGCCCCATTTCATTTTGAGAGTATTATGAAATGTACAGAAATCCGGCATATTTAGACCGCCATCCCAAAGTTATTTGATTTTTAAATTAATTTTAGTACATTTCTTTAAGACTGTGGTAACATCACATCGGGCAGGAAGAATTTGAATGTGACTTGTTTAACATTCAATTACATAATTTTTATTCAATTATTTTGATGTTATATTTTTTTTCTGCTGCTCGTTTCGAAGTTAATTTAAAAAAAATGTAAACAAGGCAAAAGTAGCTGTCTTGCTGCTAGGTTGTTGCCCTCCTACGGCCTCTTCCACATCTCCAGATGTACTGGCCTGTCTTCTAATAGCGCTTCCACGGCAGACAAAGCAAATCTACTTGCCACAGCTCGCATTGATGTGCCATCCTGGATGAGCTGCAGTACCTGAGCCACTGCGGGTTGTAGACAGTCTCATGCTACCACTAAAATGAAAGCACTGCCAGCATTCAAAAGGGACCAAAACATCAGTCAGAAAGCATAGGAATTGAGAAATGCTCTGTCGCCACCACCTGCAGCACCCCTTTATTGAGGGTGTCTTGCTGGTTGCCTATTATTTCCACCTGTTGTCTATTCCATTTGCACCACAGCAAGTGAAATTGATTATCAACCGGTGTTGCTTCCTAAGCGGGCAATTTGATTTCACAGAAGTGTCATTGATTTACAGTTATTTCGTGTTTAAGTATATTTTTACAATGCTAAACTCTACCACTAATACCCAAGGCCTGTGGCAATGTTTCATAGAAAGCACTTAACATAACAGCACTTAAAGCAACTGTTTGTGTTAAAATATAAACAAACTAACTCGTACAATAATTTTAAATCAAACATGTTAATATCTTTATTCAACAATTTCATATTTTACTTTAACTAACAAACTTTAAAATGATCTGAGGTTATAATACTATAAAATATTTTTTTTTTTCACAAAAAACTTCATGGTTTGTGTACAAATGTGTCTAAATTTTAGTAAAACCTGAACCACAAAAGTGAACATTTATGATTAATATTGGTGCAAAGTGTGATTAATTGCAAACGTCTAAAGAACCAAATGTAACAGGACACAACAAAATGAACACTGTATCGATGGATGTGCATGTGATTAACAACACAAACAAAACAAACCATTTCTGTTACGTGTCGAGATGCGTGGAAGAACCCAAATCATGCCAACAAACATGGATAAAAACGGCAAGAGGTTAACATTCTCCCTTGATATCATCCCTTAGCTCAACTGAAGGGTTTGACGATCTTCATTGAAATGTAGTTCTGAAAAAAATACAATCATTCATTAGCATTGTATGCATTACATCACAAGTGAAAGTTTGTGAAAGGAAGTATTACGTTCATTACCGGTAATGAATAAAACAAGATCCCAAGGAACAGCAGCACTAAGATGAGCACAACCAGGCCGATGAACAGCCACTTATATCTTCGCCACACTATGAACTTGCACGTCTTGCATGGATTTGTGAACCAGAAGAAAGAGGTTTCAGGTCGCCTGAGAAGTTTAAAATAGAAACATTTCTTATGATCTTCTGTTAACCCACAGAGCGATAAACCATATAAAGTGAGCGCTCAATTACTTGGGAGGATCCAGTTTCGGGTTCATATTGGGCTCATCTCTGCCTTTTCCAGCAGGCCTCTCATCTGCTTCCTTCTCGTTCACAATCTCCAAAGTCAACTCAACCTTTCCCTAAAAACAACATAAATAAACACAATGAAATCAAGCCTTTAGGAATCATTTTATGATGAAACGTTATTAACAGCATCATGCCTTTCCATGTGTGGCATATTTAATCCTGCACGCAGAATTGACAAATAGATGCATTTTGAAAAAGTTGTTTAAAATTTACTATATTTTAAACAATGTTGATGTTTTGGTCAATACACTAAAAAACAAGTCAGATTAAACAACATTAAATCTGAAAAGTTTCATCTATAGTAGATTGACAAAGATTGAAATATAAAAATGCAAGAAAACTACGAAATTCAATTTCCATTATGGGATAAAAGTGTAACTTAAAAATTTCACAATTTTGACAGAAATAGTCCACCTCGAAAAAACAAATATTTCAACTCAGAATTGTGAGGGGATGAAATATAATTCTGTGTTATATCTAGGCATGTGCCAGTATAAGATTCTGACTGTATGATAACCTTGGATAAAAATATCACGGTTTGACAGTATTGCGATTACTGCTCTAAAATAAATTCTTTTTAAATGTCTGGGTAAAAAAACTAACTTTTTCCCTCTTCTGAACACAATATATTTTATTTTGAGAAACAATTATAATATTTTGGATTTCATTTCTGCTAGAGATACTGTTTTCCTACAAAAAATAAAAATAAAAATTTTACACATCCCATAGGAATGTTATATCAGAAACTTTCCTTGAAACCTTGACTTTTACAAATCGCGGTATACCTTGAAAATGGTTATAGTCACATGCCTAGTTCTATCCTGCAATTCTTTTTAGTTTACATCTAGCCAATTTGTTTACATCATGCAATTCTCAGAACAGAAAAATGTATATCTTGCATGCCTAACTGTGTCATATAAACTCTGACACAAATATATTAGTCTGAATTGAGATAAAAAAAAATATATATATATATATATTTATATATTTAAATTTATATATATATATATATATATATATATATATATATATATATATATATATATATATATATAACTTAGCTTGTGATGCTTATAAAAGTGAATGCAGTTTTGTACTCCTTTGCTTTTATTTTTAAATAAATGAAAATGAATATATTTATTTACGGTTATCAACTTTTGTTGCAATTATTTGCTGTAGCTTTTATCACAATATAATCATTATAATAACAAAAAAATTATAATTACGGTTATAATTACCAAAAAAATACTTTGTTTTGCTTATTGTATATAGATTAAATAAAGGTTTTAAACAAATGTAACTGCATAAATGTTTACAGTACAACAGGCAACACTTTACAATATAGTCTCATTATAAATAAATATTCCCTATTAGTTATGTTAATAAAAACGATACAACTGATTTGTATTAGTTGCCAACTCAATTTATTAAAATGATTACGACTCTTGATTTTAATTCATAATAAGGCATTAACAATTAAAAGTTAACAATTGATTTGTGTCGGAACAATGTAAAATTCTTTCTGAGCAATTATTTCACATTGTTAAATATCAGCATACACTGAAATTTTTATTTCTGCTAAATTGTTGCAAACAATTCCTTTTGGTTGATTATAAACAAATAAAATTTAGTAATGTCCAACTTAATTTGTTTGTTTTAAATCAGCCCAAATAAATTGTTTACAACCACTTAACATATTATTTAACGTAAATTTAGTAAATCCAAGGAATTAGATTTGAATCTTTTTTTTCAGTGATGCCTGTTTGTATCATAAAATGTTAAAAACAGATTCTAAACATGAGTTACACTTACACCAAGCTCCTTCTTCCCGTCTTTTTCCATGTAGCACGGCCACCATCCTCTTACTGACTTCTGATCAAAGAGAGATTTGTATTGGTCTGATTTGGGATGTGTAGGTCCATCCGGCAACATGCTAAGGCTACATTTCTCTGATGATTTAGAAGGGCTAATAAGGTGGTGCAGATCAAGTTCAACAGCACCTGTAATACAAATTCAATAAATACACAGAAGAACTAAAGACACACATTTCCAAGAATAGCTACATATACATGTCTTCTCACCCAGATAATCATCCAGTGAGAATTTATCATTGTCCCATATTTGAACAGTCAGCTTGGGTGGTATTCTGAACTCTGATTTGTCAAGACTCCAAAAATGTTCCTTATTAAATGAAAAAAAAAAATGTTTTAATATTGTGGAGTGCTCCTAATAAGAAGCTAAACCAAATTTGCATTACCTTTTTCGATATGTGACACAGCTGCTCCGTGGGTAGATAATCAAATCCAAAAACAAATCTCCAGTTGAAATTCCCATCGCCATCTAAAGATCGGTAATGAACATCCGTTTTCTGCTTATCTTCCTCCATTCCTTGCATCCAACTAATCACAAATAAACATATGTATATTATCAAAAATGCTAAAAACCAGCTGGAGGGGAAAAAAAAAAGAGGAGAGGCATTTAAAACAAAAAAACTAACCTAAGAATATGTCAAACATTGCATAAATATGAAAAAAAAAAAAAAACACTGTAAAAATATGTGTAAAAACAAATGCATATTAGATATGTTAAGCAATTTTTTTATTTAAATAAAAAAACTTAAGTAATTGTATTTGGGCACAAAGAAAATTCTCTGTTAGATGTCAATGTGGGATCCTTGGCCCCACATATTACCCAGTGTGTAAGAAATCTAGGTGTCATCTTTGATGAAAACTTAAAATTTGACAAATAGATTAGCATCGTCTTAAAATCCTGCTTTTACCACCTCAGACAACTGGCTAAAGTTAAGCCCTTTTATCCCAGAAAAATGTTCAAACGGTGATTCATGCCTTCATAACAACACGTCTAGATTTCTGTAACGTTATTTATTTTGGTATTTCTCAGTCTTCTCTCTCTTGTCTGCAGCTGGTTCAAAATGCAGCAGCTAGACTACTCTCTGGCACCCACAAATATAAGTCGGTAACTACAATCTTAGCTGCACTTCACTGGTTACCTATTAAATACAGAATTGATTTTAAAATTGTATTTTTTGTTTACAAAGCCATCAATAATCTTGCTCCTCAGTACCTAACTGACTTGCTTTGTCCATATACCCCCTCTCGATCATTGAGATCTTACGATGTCAATTTACTCACAGTGCCCAGAACACGCCTTAAAAACGAGGTGATCGAGCGTTTGCTGTTGCTGGTCCTAAACTCTGTAACAGTGTACCAATTCACATTAGACTTTCCCCCTCCATCTCTGTGTTCAAGTCTGTTTTAAAGACCTATCTATTTTCTCTCTCTTTTAATACTCCTTGATTACCGTTTTATTGCTTTTATCTGTTAAATGTTTCTTTTATATTCTGCTTCTGTTTTTAGCAATCTTATGTACAGCACTTTGGTCAACCATGGTTGTTTTTAAATGTGCTATGTAAAGAAATATTGTATTGTATTGTATATGTATAAAAGCAAGCAATCCTGCACAATATTAATAGTTTCTGTGTGACATATATTAAAAAAAAATGTAAAGATTCGTTCTCACAACCTTCACCAGACATTTCAATTACTGTTAAAGAAGAAATTGTGAAGAAAAACAGATAATTTTGTCAAAAGTGAAACTTTTATGATGCTCTCTTTATTTGACTTAAACAATAACAAAAGATTTTTACCTACCCCTTGACATAGATGTCACTCATATTTTCTCCAGTAATACTTTTTTCATCCAAGACTACATCAGTTGTGTTCCAAACAATGACGCGTAGGAAGTACCTGATAGAAAAAAAGTTTATTAGTCAATCATTGATCAAACAAGCATAACTTAAAGTATCCATTTCTTCTCACTTTTTTGCTTTGCGTGGAGATATGTCAAAAGGTGGTCCAGGAGCCCCTAAGCTTTTTGGGAAAATGTCAACCCACATCTGTAGTTTTCCCTACAAAGCACAGATAAAGCAGAGTTTTAAGCCTGCCATCAAACAAAACAGATCTTTGTAAAAAAAATAATAAAAAATAATCACAGAAAGAACCAGACAGTGAGCAGCATCAGACCTGCGGGAGAGTCGGCTGGAAGCTACTGTATAGAGTTCTGGTTTCAACATGCTCTGGAACCAGTCCTTGAGTTCTGAGGACATGCAGAGCAATCCGTTCACTTGGAGGTCCCAGGTGTTCATGAATTTCCTTGTTTGCTTCTAAAATGCACACACAGAAAAATATACAACAGCACACCAAACATAACTACATGACTTGCATGCTGGCCTGACAAAACACTGTAGTTAAAGTTTCATTTAAGGTTATTTAGATTTTGGGTGGTTTTTAAATGGGACCTATTATGCAAAAATCACTTTTATAAGGGTTTTGTGTGGCACAAGTCTGTGAATATAACCAGCTTCTAATGGTAAAAATGTATTAATTTTATTTGTTTTATAATCACACTTTTTAAAAACAGTCTGCAGAAATGCTTTGATTGACATTCTTCTGTTGTACGGAAAACCCAACCCATTAGTGGTGACCTCTCCTTCATTAGCATAGGATGTTAGTCTTGTTTTTATATCTGCCACTATGCCGACACAAGGGCATTTGTAACTCCACCCTCTCATGAAAAGAGCATTTCATTTAAATTTAAAGCAACAGTTACCAAAAAGGCACAATTCAGATTAAAGCCTAAATGGGGCAGTCTCAAAGACTCATAAAACATTACTTGTGTGGTATCTTGTTTCATCTTATCTGGGTATCCTTGGCACCAGAAAAAGTGAAATGTCTTTCTTGAAGCACAGGATTTATTTTATAATTTTTTGTCTGCTAAGGAAAAATTGTCCAATTTGTTCAACAACGGTCTTATGGACTGGTTTCTTTAGCAAAATTGTATGTTAAAAATATAATAAAAACAAAAAAGGATATCAATTGTAACTCACATGTAAAGCCAAACTCACTTAAGCGACTTTATTTATAGTCAGGAATTGGAATTTTTTACCTCAAATGAAAATTTGAATACATAAGTTCCATTTAAAATGCCTGGATTTCCCCCTCGAAATCTCATTGAACAAAGGTAAATGTGATCATTGTATTGTCCACTAAGGTACAACTGTATGTGCAATGAACTAGAAAAGATCTTCAACTTAAATTAGTACAGGTTAAAAGGACAGTTTAGTTTGGTTTACATAAAGAAACAACACTTTGTCAAGCAAACATAAGGATGACAAAAAAAAGCAATAAATACAAATCTGAAAAATTACCAAAGTCAGAGAGACTATACAGCTGGCCATTAAAGGATAAAGTGTTGCCATTGTCTTCACTCCGAGGAGGACTCAATCCTTTCCAACGAGCATGATGCTCAAGAATCTGAGATGGTTTGAGCTGATCACGCCACTGATTTGGCCCAGATCTATTTGATGAATAATAAGTTAGTATTTATAGTATGCAAGCCGTTTCTTTAATATTGTCCTCAAAGAAAAAAAGTCAATAAAGTGTATTACATGCAGTATGTCTGGGCTAAACCACAGTTGGATCCAAAGTGAGAAAGGAACCGGTTTTCCAAGTCAATCACTGTTTCCCCAACTTTCTCATCACGGCTTAGCAGATCAAAGTCATAGACTGCAATTTTCAAGTCTTTGTCTTGAGGGAGGAAGCATGTAATTTCAAACATTCTGTTACAAAACAGAAAACAGTTCTCGATCAGTCCTCTTCAACAGCTTGACATCAATATCCATGACAAACTCTTAATCTTACATTACCTTCCGAACACCGGGTTGAGAGTCAGGGGCATATAGTTGTCTCTGTCATCAACAGACTTTTTTCCCAAAGAGATTTTGATGTAGGGATCACACTAGAAAAGATAAGGAACCATTGCTTGTTGTTTACCAAAAAAGTAATTGGTAAATAAGTAGTTAAAACAAAATAATTTCTAATGCTTTCTGAAATGCTGAACAAAAGACAGTACTTTGCCATTGTTGTCTTTGGGTTGCAGGTCGATGCCTTGAACCACGTAGATTCTGACCACACACTCCTGAGAGACGCTGTCGGGCAGCTCTCTAAACTGACGTGGTGGAGCCAACACCGTTGGGTCATCAGGCAATGGGTAGACCATAAAAGAGCCCTGAAAACCATCATCAATTGATACAATGGAATGGAAAAAAACACAAAAGTCAACATAGAATGTGCTCTCAGCTCATTTTACTTTTGGAAATGTGACTTTTTCAACTAATGCAGGTATAAGCCGAGAAAATATTATATACTTTTCTTTCTATGCTAATGAAGGACTACTGAGACATTCCAAGCATGGGATGGGTCCTCCTGGTGAGGCAGAGTTCCTCACATCTCCGATACACATCTCTGCCATTTGCTTGCAGTAACCATGTGCTCTTCACCATACACAATTCATCTGCTTGTGTTCTTCTTTCAGATTACTTTGTCATGTTTGGTATCATTTGACAGTTTATGACTTCAGTGTTGTAGTGATGAAATCAACAGAGACATTGATTAATTGTATTTCAATCTATAATATATTTACTATTGTTGAGTCATGGCCTGAGGAGAGTATGTTAATGTACTTCTCCCCCACTTTATCTCCTCAACTTTGCTCTCATGTCCAGCTGGTTTTGGGGGTTGGTTTTCACTCATGTTTGACAATGCTTTGCTCAGGGTATAATAAGGAAAGGTAACTGTTGATCTGGAAGAATGGCTTTTACTCTGCATTTCCCGCACACCAGTGCGTAGCCTTATATGCTAACAAAGGCAGTTTCACTGTCTTTGTTGCTCAGCAGTGCATATGTTACAGCTAATTTCTTTATAAAGTATGTTAGTTTGTGTCATTCTACTGTCTGTATATTTAAACATGTACCTTAATTAACAACTTTATCTGCTTTAAGACATAGAGATTCTTTCTCTTTATCATTGATGATAACAACTTTAATGGAGTCAGATTAATTAAAATGGAGTTAGATAAATAATGGATTTAAACACGCCATCCTTCAACTGCTTTCTGTTTCCGATTATTGGTTCAGAATAGCAGTGTAAGCTTCTAGCCTTAAGCCTGATTTATACTTCTGCGTCAGTTGACCGGCGTAACCCAAGGCGCATGCAACGCGCGTGGCTGTGCATTTATACTTCTGCGCGCTGTCTCTGTCGGTCTGCAATAACACTTCCGAAACGCTAGTTGGCAGAGAGGTGTAAATGTTCCTCTGTGTCGAGTTTCTTCTCTGGATTTTTGCTTTTCCTGAACACTTCCGGGATGTACAAGTGGCTCAAACTCGCTCATTTTGAGACAGGAACCGGCGGACGTGCAACAACTTTAACTATAAGGTAAACACAAAACAAAACTTTCCATCCGGAGCTCCTTCACGGTACTCCACACTTGTAAGCAATCGCTCGCGCCATTTGCGCGGCTCTCGGTCCCGCCCAGACTCGTCAGCCTACCAAGCAGACCAATCACAGAGCTTACACTACGCGTTGTTGCGACGTGTAGTTACATTTTTTGAGAAGTGCACGTCAGTGACCCCGACGGCCACGGCGAAGGGCTATGCGTCAGCGCCGTAGCATACACCGGCGTTTGACGCAGAAGTATAAATCAGCCTTTACACAGGACAAGCAAGACATGCAAAATGTGACTTGTATAACACCAAACCCAATTAGAAAACACCTTGCCTTAAATTCTCCAACAACATTGGGGTCCTCATCATCGATTTCATTTTTCCCACGTTGCAATTTGAAGGTTTTGCAGAAATCAGTAAGACCCATGAACTCCTTCACATTTTCAAGCTCATGCTCATAAACCTATGAAACCAGAAACAATTACAGTGACAGTCTGTAAAAGCATATCCTACTACTAATGCAGATACAATAACAGATTTTTTAAAGCAACACATTTTTATGTTAAGAGTTTAACATTCCTAAATATCAGTGTATTTACTGACTTAATTTTACATAATAATGCAAATCTATATTGCTTTGCTACAGTATAGACACTCACCTCCAGTGTGTCATATCCTTTGTCAAGATAAGGACGGCATTTCTCACTTTGTCCAAGGGAAGCATAAAACTTACTCCACCAATCAACAGTTTCTTTCTCCTGTAAGTTAGACAAAAAGAGCAAGTTATCTATATAGAACTAATATACATGTTTGTTGATAATGTAAAACAAGATCTAACTGGTTTAGGTGGAAAGAACTCACCTTCTCACGCTGCCAGGTAGATCATGTATTGAACACACACACACACACACACACAAAAAAAGATCATGCGTTAAGGTTTGGTAAGCAGGAATATTGTTAAATTAAAGTTAGGATTATATAATTTTATCAGTGCAACGTCTAGGTGATTTAATGACATGTTATTTCTATCAAATATTTTTAAAAGAATCCTGAAATTCATACCAGTATTTCAACAGCTAAATCTAAATGGAACTGTGCACCCTGTACAAATACTTCATGGATTACATGCCCATATCACTCAAAATACATAAAGTTATTTAATATAGGTGAAGCTGGCTAGATCTACATTAATCCACATACATTTGAAAAGGACGTTTTTGTATGGAAATCCTCATGTACACCAAAATGTCAGAAATTACAAAAATATTTTTATTCTAAATTATTTGCCACATGACAGCAAAATTGAGTCTTTTCAATCCTTTTGCATTTAGTTAAAAAAAAAAAAAAAGACATAAAATGAATTTATCTGGACAGACAACGGCCATTGATTTTACAAGCATAAGTTATAAAAATTCCCCATTCTCCGTAACAAAACAAGACATCTGAAGACAAATGTCCTGCAGTATTTCTCCGACAGTGGAAGGAACAATTTAAAAGGACATAAGACTGTGTTTCCATCAAGTATATGATCACCAAGCATACAGTGCATTCGGAAAGTATTCATAGTGCTTCACTTTCTCCACATTTTTTTTTGTTTGTTACAGCCTTATTTCAAAATGAATTAATTTATTTTCTCAAAATTCTACTCACAATACCCCATAATGACAATGTGTTTTTTATTTTTTTCTGAGGTTGTTACAAATTTATTAAAAATAAAAACCTAAAAAAAAAAAAAAAAAAAAAAAAAAAAAAAAAAAATCACATGTACTTCAGTATTGACATACTTTGCCGTGAAGCTCTAAATTGAGCTCAGGTACATTCTGTTTCCACGGATCACTCTTGAGATGTTTTAGCAGCTTACTATGAAGTAACCTGTGCTAAACTCAGTTGATTGGACATGATTTGAAAAGGCATACACCTGTCTATATAAGGTCCCAGGGTTGATAGTGCATGTCAAAGCACAAATCAAGCATGAAGACAAAGGAATTGCTTGTAGACCTGATTTCAAATATTGTTTTTCTGAACTGGAAAATGTTGACAATGACTGAATCAGTTCAGTCGAGCATTTAGATGTCCTCTCAATTGGATTTGAAAAGGTTTTAACCACCATTTGCCATTTGAATAAAATTTCACTTTTTAATTCAAACTGGGCTAAATCCAATTTCAAACAAATGATTTAGGTCCATGTAAACGCAGCTACTGTGAACTGCACATACTGGCTATAAATGTGATATCAACATGTTTATAGGTACTTTACATGACTAAACATGAATCGCTGTTTTTAAAAATCTTGATTTTCCAAACCTGAACATGAAAAAGGACAACAACATTAAATAAATAAAATGCAATTTCTTCATTGACATAGAATGTGCAAAAGTTCAGTAAAGTTTAGTGAGAAAAAAAAAAAAATGTAGAGAATGATTCATTTTCAAATCTATTTGGGTTAGTGGAGATGTAGCCTCAGAAAGCCAGTAGAAAAACAGAACATGTACACAACACACTTTCAAGAATGTTAGTATTCCATATAAAGCAGGTCAGCTGTATAAATCACCTGAATGGGAAATGAGATTGATCATTTGGAGCACATTAGATTGATTAGATATACCCTCAATTGGACCCATTTTTAAATACAGAATTAAGATTGACAATTAAATCAGGGTCAATATGAGGTACAAAGTACATTTCATTGGTGAAGTATGTAATTTCAGTGCCTCTACTGGTGACAAAGAGAATTGCCATTGTTTCTTTTTAGCAAGGAGAAGTATAAGCATAATGAACAAAGCAATGACACTCACTCTGATACAGCTAGCACTAAGGCAGAAGCTACACACCTCATAGCATTAGCTCATGAATTACATTTAATTACTAGATTGAGGAATTTTGATTAAAGTGCCTTATTACTATACATACTTGACGGTGACCAGCAGTGGCTATTTTGTCAACAGCAGCTGAGATGCCATACATGTACTGAAATTCACAAAGTAGATAACACAGATGTGTGTACCAGTGTCTATTATATTCATAGAGTTCTCTCACAATGTGAGATTCAGTACCTAAACACTGACTTGTCAACAGCAAAACATCAGGGACAGTACCTGAGCTTCTAGAAGTTGCTGTCTGCTATCATCAATGTTTACTGAGAGGTGTCCTGGACTAGCTGCCATCAAAGACACTGCAAGAAAAGAAAGTGAAAAGTCCACATTATGTTTTTGATTCTGGATATCGAAATGTTATACAGTTGATTGTGAATGTAAAAGTTCAGACAAATTTCAAATACATGCGTGGTATGGGAAAAAATAAAACAGACACACGGGGTAGGGGAAGTGAATCATGACAACATCTTTACTGCAAAAAAACACGATTTTTTTATTCTGTGTAACCGCGACATTTAAATAAGTGTAGCTAACTGATGTGCAGAGTGCATGAGCCTGGGCAAGACGTTGCATATAAGACTAAGGGTAAAATTCTGGGAAATATTTAAATATTTAAGATTTTTCATTGTTATAAGAGTGGAATTTTTATTTTTAGATGTTAAAAGATGTAAATTGAGGGAAGTTTATGCTAAAGTTTGTGTACACACCAGTGAAATGTACTGTAACATACTGCTGAACTTGATATGTAAGGGTTAATCCAAGTTCATATTTCAATTTAAGTACATTTATAAAGCAAATAAAAAAGTCATTTTTTTCTGAAGTATTTAAGCACACTTGCAATTAGAATTATTAAACCCCTTTTTTCTGTTTTAAATATTTCCCAAATGTTGAAGAACCAGAAATTTTCACAGTATGTTTGATAGTATTATGTTTTATTTCACTTAGAATAAAAACAGTTTACATTTTTAAAAACAATTTTAAGGTCAAAATTATTAGCCCCTTTAAGCTTTATTTATTTATTTTTTCGATACAGAACAAATCATTGTTATACAATAACTTGCCTAATTACCCTAACCTGCCTAGTTAACCTAATTAAGCCTTTAAATATCACTTTAAGCTGTATAGAAGTCTCTAGAAAAATATCTGGTAAAGTATTATTTACTGTCATCATGGCAAAGATAAAACAAATCAATTATTAGAAATGAGTTAAAACTATTATACATTTAGAAATATTGAAAAAAATCTCCCTGTTAAACAGAAATTGGGGAAAAAAATAAACAGGGGGCTAATAATTCAGGGGGTTTAATATCTCATATATATATATATATATATATATAGTGCTAAGTATGCTTCTCAAGCTGAAATTCAGATATGGGGTCCATTCTTCGTACCTCACTTAAATGATCTAACATGATTTGGCAGACCCTGGATCTGTTTATCTTAATAACTGATCTCTCGCTAATTTGGTTCTTCAAACGAGTTCGCGAATCAGATAAAAATGTCTGGATGAACTGATCTGAGATCGCTGCATGCGTTGTGAAGGACATATATCGATCCTCGAAAACATGATTAGCGATGCAACGATTGGCTGACGGCACAGCAGCGTAATGACATCATCTAATTAATATTCAATTATCCATTTGAGCTAAATTACGTAAAATTAGCAAAAAGGTTTGTTAAATATATGCAATAACTGTCCGCGTTTGTTGTGGGCTGCAGGCTTTACACTTTTAATGTGTCAAGAGTGTTTATCATGTATTTCAAGGCATATCAATGTATTTAGTTTTAGATTTAGAGAAGATTTTCTTTATTATAGTAGCCTAGGGCTACTAAATTTTTTTATGTTAATCGGCGTAAGGAATAACTGTATAAATTAATTTTGCATCAAAAAATCATTTTAATATTGGTAAAGTTGTCTGCAACTTTTGCGAAGCACCAAATCATCTGGCTATTAGCGGTCAAAACACATACATGACTGCATAAATTATCCTTTTTTTTTTAATTTTGAATATTGTGCATGTACGCGTTTGTATCCGTTTATATGTAAAAAGTTAATGTCAATAAATTTTCTTTTTGAACCACCAGGTGGCAGTACTTTTATTGTGCAGATTGCATAAAGTTTTATTAATATATATTTTTTTAACTTTATATGTGTAAAAACTATATATTTACTATTTTTCCAAGTGTATACAGCTACTGTAAGAAAATATATGCATTTGGTACATACTCTCAGTATTATCTTTGGTTAAACTGACCCAAACTAATCCCGTTTATATGAAATGGACCTGCTCCCAAGCAGGTTTGAACTACCTGAACTGTTGCAATGACAACAACTCTCAGATTTTTGAAGAACAATATGATCCTGGATCGTGTCAAATCATCAATATCCAAATCCAGCTAACCAAGTAGTCCATATACAAAGAACAGACCCATGGTGTGGCAGACCAAAACAAAACAGACTGAAAGATCTAACCAATCAGAGCAGAGCAGAAGCCCAGAAAGGCAGGGTTTAAAGAGGTTCCTTAAATTAACCATTTTAGAAACTGTGAAACGATAAGTGATCCTGCAATATAAGCAAATTAAAAAGTGTTTTTTTATACCTTGAATGGGTGCACACCTTATGAAAGAGATCTCCAAAAATAAATCAGTGAAAGGAAGGAATGAAATTTAGCCATCACAGATAAGGAATAGATAACGCACCTTTTGAAGACATGGCAACTTCAGAAACTGTGACATAGGGGTCACATCGGAACTCTTCCAGGGAAGTGATGGTGCATTGACCCACCACAGGTTTCCGTCCAAAAGGTCTATGGTCAATGACTTTCAGCACTATAGGTGGAGTATACATCTCTTCTTTTGGTAGAAGCTTTTGGAAGAAAAAAACCCAAAACAAAACAAAACAACAACAAGCTGAAGATATATAGACACGTAAACCACATTTATATAGATACTTAAACCACATTTAAATATAAATGTCACTGCATTAAAATATCAAAGTCTTATTGCCTACCACTTTTAAAAAGAGGACATTTCCTTGGAAATTGGGGCATTTCTTCATGTTTTTGATGATCGCTGTCTGAACGCGCTCTCCTCCACACTCCACCACCAGACAGGGTGAAGTCACTGGAGCCAGCTGATACATCTTCATGTTTCGCAGTCCCCATGCTAGAACCTGCAATTTAAAGTCAAATTTTAAATAGTCTTTTCTGCCTTAACAAATACAAGATTTACTAATATTTATGGTTCAACTAAAAATCAATGTAATTTCATCATACAATCAACAATTCAGTAAAAGTAATTTAGAAAAACAAAACATTAGGGCTGCCACCAAATAAAAAAAGATTTATGGTCAACCAGTTGTTCATTTTAACAATTAGTCATTAGTCAATTAGTTTATTAATAAACTCAAATCATAATAAATCAGCCTTTAATTGCCTGTATAGCCTAATAAGTGCTCAAGCGCATACAAAAACCTTGCCAAAGCACCAACTAGAGATAATGATTGTGAACATGCGAGAAAAGAAACAAAAAAGCGTCTGCTAAATGACAATGTAAATATGCATTACATTATCTCAGAATATTTGTTTTCAATATAAATTGGTTATTTTAAAGTAAACATTTTGATCTCTCTCTCATATATACACTGCAAGCCAAATATACATGGTTTCTTTTCTTCTGATGCGCTCAAGTTCACAAGGACAAAGAAATTAAATGGATATTTGCTTTCATTAAATGCTCTGTTTTTTTTGCAAGAAGCAAATAAAAAAAGTCTTTACAGTTTAGATGTAGATATGCATTTTTCTTATCTGTAGGACCAGAAATTACAGAAATATAAAAGTAAATGATTGAAGCAGTTGTGCCTCCATTTGTCATGCAGTAAACTTTGAGTTTCTACACTCCACATCAACAATAAAATATACGAAACTGATTTCAAGGCACCTTTCTAACAACAGTTTTAAATTTGGGTTGTTTTTTGGAATTTATTGTTTTTTTAAATACGTTTTCAGAGTTTTTTTTTATCCTGGAAGATCATATATAGATTCATAAACCTCCCATAATTTGAAAAAAAAAATAAAAAAAACTGCAAACAAGATAAACTGACCTCTATGGCAGTGAGCTGCACTACTGGTCGCACCCCTTGAGGAACCATATAGAGACTATCTCCCCGTTTTGGGGGAACAAGGGGAAGTTCAGTGTCATTTCCCTGGAACAAGCAACAAACACCTCCATTTGAAACAGATTTTGGTGCCATTGAACAACACCAATGGCCAATTCACTATGACAACCCATACCTTTGTCTTTAGAATGAGCTCTGCAGCCACTAAAATCTCCCCTGCCGAAGCATTTTTGTGTGTTACAGGTTCCCAGAGAAGTTTGGGAGATCCATCCATGCCTGAAGCCAACTTCACCAAAGGTACACATGTACTTCTACCAAGCATTTCATCTTTACCCTACACAAAAGCATTGAAAAAAAAAAATCAATCATTCTGTAAATACACTTGCATACTAAAAAGGGAAGTACATAAAGTAGCGATAATTTGTCTGGTATTTTACTTATTTTTATATTCATTTGAATGAACTTATAACTAATTTCCCATTTAAATGTCCTGGTGCAGATTCAGAAGCTGATGACATGGATGAAATGAAAGCGAGAGCATAAATCCGTCAGACTAACCACTTGATCACGGTCAAAGATTTCCATAACCACTACTGGTGAATTCTGGACCAGAGATTGGGGATCACCGTAGATTTCCACATTTTTAAAAATAAGAGTTTGATCCCATGTTGGGTTCAAGTTGCTTTGGATCGTCTCTGTTGTTTGGCTGTGATGCAAGAAGGACACATGGACGTATGGATCTGGAATTTAAACCAATGCAGTTTCAGATATAATAGAAGCCTTGTCACAGTTATTATAAACAAAGGAAAACTGCTAGAACACCTGAAAAACTGTCTTGGTCTAGAGCAGTAAGGTTTCTGGCCTGGTAAACATAGACTCGCAAGTGGTACGCGTTGGATCCTGCAAGGAGACCAGGTTCAATATTAATAAAATGAAACCTTTTTAAATAGTAATTTTAAAAATATATTGAAACTCACGGTCAAATGTACATGAAATCGTTGGTGTGTTGGCTCCAAACTGCTTAACAGATGAATCTGCTTTGGCCCCTTTTTCTTCACTTTCCATGTCGACTCCCTGTAAAGTAGATAATCAAACTCATCTCATGTGTAAATTAAAGTGTCAGATAGGTATTAGGATAATGATATAGTTCTAATGCTGACCAGGGCACCCTCTAGCTTGAAAATAGCAGAGGCTCCAACACGACCAGCAGGTGCCATTTTCCTTCTCCAGCGGCGCCGACGGAAAGTGTCAGATGACCGTTGCTGTCTGTGGAACTTCCAGCCGATGAGTGAAGAGTACTCCCATCCCTCTGCATTTCCTGTATCCTTCTTCTGCATGTCAGTAACAATCAGTAAACCCACTGTACAAAAACATAACTAAAACTTTTTTTAAAAATACACTTGCATCAGCTGTTTTGGCACCAGGAATCTTTTTGCGAGGTCGGATCATTCTTCTGCGACGGTGAACATGGTACATCTTCTCACACGCTACCCAGGATTTGGGCTTTTCGTCAGCTGGAATGGTGATGCCATATTCCCAACCTAAAAGCATAAATACATACTATTCATATATCCGTCCAAGCCAAATATTTAAATTTGGGTTCATTTTAATAATCAAAAATTCAAAATCATAAACGGTTAATAAATGTAATGTAACAATTAAAAGCAAAAGTAGGTCCCCACTTCAAGCCCTGGGAGAAACAAAATCCTTTTTATGTGCAGTTTACATTTTTTCCCTGTATCAGTGTTTGCATTAAGATTGCCCCTCAACTGAATTGTATATAGAAAACCCTTGTGTATAAAATGACCTGTATATGGATTGACTGCTGCCTGTTAGGTTCTTTATCACTTATAAAATATTGCTTCTTACCTATAAAGCTTCAAATAATCTAGCTCCTGTTTATCTAACCAACCTTCTGTCACGCTACAATCTAACCTGCTCTTTAAGATCTAAAACTCAGGGCTTCTGGTAGTACCTAGAATAGCAGTCAACTAAAGGAGGTCGAGCCTTCTCATTTATGGCTCCTAAACTCTGGAATAGCCTTCCTTCTAAAGTCTGAGGCTCAGACACTCTCTCAGTTCAAAACTAGATTAAAGACCTATCTGTTTAGTAAAGCATACACTCAGTGCATCACATAACGGTATAATGCATGAATGTGCTCCATGCAGGGGAGCTGGCTTGACAACCACCTGCAGGACACACTCCTCCTTAATACACCAGACAAACTTTCATTTGCTTTACATGTTTGTTTCTATGTTAGGTTATATATCTGCTATTTTCATTTATAAGACTCCGTTTTTGCATCTCGTTTATATACACTATGAACAGCAGCGACACTAATTATCTTCTTTATTCTCTATTTCTATCTGGGGATACTCATTCCTAGGTCCTGAAAGACTATGTAGCGCCATTGATGCAATCTAAAACCTGTGAAGAGATGATCCCAAGGTATCCATAATCCTGGACCAGGCCATATCTCGAGCTGATGCTGTGGTCTTCAACGAGGAACCACCGTGACAACAAGCCCCCGCATTGATCCTGTGGGCCAGCCTGATCTCCTGTTGGTGCCCTACTCAACCCTGCAGCTTTTTCACAAAGAAACGTCCAGCTTTTCCAGCCTCCGGCGCCTAGACTGCAGCTCCACACAAGAAGTTTGGCCGGAAGAATAATGGTCGTGCCCAACAGAGTCTAGTTTCTCACAAGTTTTTTTTTTCTTCGCCACTGTCGACGCTGGCTTACTTGGATCTGCACTCGTGGAGCTGCGCTTGGGTGAATTTGCTCTACACAGTGTTTGAACTTTTAGCAATGAAATTTGAACCACACAACTAAACTAAACTGAACTTCAACTCTGAAATCTGGACTTTACCAGAACTCAATTGACACAATGCACATTGTGAAAAGCGCTATATAAATAAACATGAATTGAATTGAATTGCCTGCCATGAATATAGGCTTAGATGCTGGAATGCAGATGCCATTCAGTGCAAGTAATCCAATAAGATCTTTTTATGGTGCTATTTTTTTAACATTTACATTTAACATGTTCTGTACTTTATTTTCTCATAAAATTCTTTAAATTTAAAAAAAAAAAAGGTTTAAAGGTGTCAAATTTCTCAAACCTAAAATAAATAAAAATAATAATCATTAAAAAATAAAATAAAATAATAATAATAAATAATCAAACTAGAGATTTACGACTCAACTAGATGTGCTATAGTTTGAAGTAAAAGTTGGCTTTAAACTTTTGGCACTGGACTTTTTTCCATTCATATTTTTTTCTGTAAAACAGAAGTACAAATACAGGCTCACCTTTTTCATCTACAGCACGGTTGACATCAAAGGTCCAGTTATCCTCCCAGGTCCAGCCAGATGGGCACTCAATTTCTTTAGGGCCCAGAACTTTTTCTCCATTCTGTAAATACCAAAACATTTTTTTCCAAACTGTACAAGTACTAGTTCCATAGAGGCCATTCACACAGAAATCACAACAATTTAAACTTAAATAAACTAAATTAAAAAAAAAAGTTATGTGCATTTTTTTATTTTTTTATTTAGACAACTTTAAAAAGTAATTGCCAGATTTCAGATTTTTAAATAGTTGCATCTCAGCCAAATATTTCTATAAAAAAAAAAAAAAAAAGAATTATTTATACCGGTTTAAACTTTGTTATATGTATAAATCAAAATTTTTAAAAACAAATTGACATTCATCACAAAATATTCATAACTTCATAATCTTCTCACAATAGACACTATTTTTAGGCAATCAAGGCAGTTTTTTTTTATGTGCATGTTCTCCATGAACTTAAGGTCAAAGCTCAAATATGAAGCTAATATTTGGAAGGTGCTTTTACCACATCGGTGTAAGTCTCTGTCGCCAGCTTCCATTCTCCTCCTGGGAATCGAGTCTCATTTTCATACACCTCATCCACAAACTCGGTGTGTCCAGCATCAGCCTCAGTCAGCAGACTACCCAACCACCCCAAAAAAAGTGAATGTCCATGTCAAACTTTCCATGATGCCAAAAGTTATTTTGAAAAAGCTATACAAATGTGAGACTCAAGTCTTATTCACATCAAGATGACTGTTTCTACATATTTTATTGCAAATAGATTTTCAAAACTTTTTACTGATTGCATGTCCGAAAACCGGTTGAGAGAAGTGATTTAACAAATTTGTTTGTCCATTTTTGAAATGAGCTAAAAGAGCACACAAGTTCGCTCTCAAACTGAAGGTGGTATTTAATATACTAATCCATGCTCCACAACTTGCTTACCCCAAAAAGGTCAGTAATTTTAAAGATCCCTTCAGGCAACGCTAAATACAATGGTCCAGAGACAAGACAGACTATTTCTAGAATCTATTCACTGTTTACAAGCTCAGTTGTAAAATTACGTAACAGTAGGGGGTCAGGGCATGTATTTAAAACACTTGTCCTTCCAACTTTTACACACTGACAACTAAAACTAAATATTTAGGTGTGAACAAGCCTCAAGTTCAACATCTAGTATTGTATTTCTGCAACTCACGCTTTCTCTGGATCAACACTCCAATCACCTTCCCACTCCCAGCCAACAGGGGGCATGAAGTACTCATGCTTCAGTTTGATTTTTCCTGTAACATCAGAGAACTTGCTTCGATTCAGCAGACCAGTGGTGCCCCATTTTCCCAGAACCTGAGCCTGATTTTCATACTGTAAACGGGACAAGTGATTAACATCAGCTCCCCGTTCATGACTGCATCTCTCCAGAAAAAAAGCAAACGCATTTACCAGCTCTGCAAATACATTGAACATCCCTTCTGCATATTGATTGAAGTTCTTTTCCTCTGTTGCCAGTCCTAGCCACATGTTCACACGTATCTTAACAGGTATCTTCAAACCGTTTTTGCTGTCCATTGGGTACTGTTAGGAGAATCAGTTATCATGGAGTCATTTACATCGAGCAGAATAAGGCACTTTAACAGTACTGTGATATATACTCCCAGTTTACCTGCATAAAGACAGTCTGGGTCTTCCCACAGTATTGGCCACATGCCTGCTCACAGTAGGACGAATAGAGCACTTGATGGGCTGGGATGCGGGTGTACGCTATCCTCTTCTCTCCTCTCAACATCCAGATATTGATATCAGGCATGCTGTTCTGAGGCTTTGGAAAGACATGCTCTGAGATTAATATACACATAATTTGTCACACTTTACAATGCATTTACAAACAAACTCAGAATGAACAATATTTGTCCAGAACTTACTAAGAATAGCTCAGCATTTACTAATGCATTATTAAAATCCACATTTTAGCTTGTTAACATCAGTTAATGCACTGAGAGTTAACAAGAACTAACAATGAACGACTTCATTTAAATTTTTCTATCGTTAGAAAAGATGAATACATAGTCGAGGGCTGCATGATTAATCGAAAAAAAAAAAAGATCATGATCTCAATTTGTCCCCCCACATTATCTTAATCCAGCAGGTCTACAATTCAGTCAATAATATTTTCAAGGTCAGGAGAGTAGCATAAAGGTGGTCTTTACATGGTTATATATATATATATATATATATATATATATATATATATATATATATATATATATATATATATATATATATATATATATATATATATATATATATATATATATATATATATATATATATATATATACACACACACACATATACATATATATATATATATATATACACATATACATATACATATATACATATACATATATATATATATATATATATATATATATATATATATATATATATATATATATACACACACACACACTCCATAACGTGGACACCTCTAAATGGTGTTAAAAGAGTTGCATACTGTATTTATAAGATATATTCCTCCAAAAATGTCCTTTCTGTCTATGTAATAATGTACTTGTGGCCGCGAAATCAAACCTGAGCTGACCATGAGTTGTGTGTTTACCACAGAGAGGACGTGTTTGCCATCTAATGAAGTCTACTTTTGTAAACAGAACCTCCATAGGCTTTGAATAACAGGTAATAGGGTGTGCATGCTTTTGGTTTCACTTTCACTGCCTTGCTATTACATTACTATCATGACTAAAAGCATAGCAGGTTAACTCTAGCCTATATAACGTTGAATATAATGCAGGGGGTAATCTGATAATGACAAAAGTCTCATTTCACCAGTGAAAAAAGGGCCTAAATGGTTGTCAATGACAGATTGCAAGCATATGCCTCAAATATAATAACTCAACTTCAGATTTATGAATAGTTGTATTCTGATGCAATTGCTTTACTGTGCATTGACAACCAGGACATATTTAAAAAGTCTGTTCAAGTCCACACAAAATTTAGCATTTTAATGAAGAGTAGACCTGCACATAAGCCTAAAATTTTTACTGTTGCTTAACTATATGTTCACTACATTAAAGTTTTTTTGTGTGGCAGTGTGCAGATTTTCTTTGGATCTTTTGCTACAAATGTTTGTTTTTTGATCGAGCACCTGCCTTCAAGATTTTCTAGATGTGCGCACATTTCTGTTTTTCACTATATGTTTGGGAAATAACAATAATAATAGTCTACTCATATTAACCTTTATTTCACAACTACATAAATGTGAGAAAATTGTTATCTTTATTTTAAGCCAAAAAAAACAACAACAAAAAAAACAAACATTATTCTCATTTTAGCCAGACTTGTGCAGCCATAACATAATCTGTAACAGTTTTTTTTTTCATTGTTTGAATATATTAGTAAAAACATAAACATTATTAAATTACAAGTGTGCCAGCAATAGATATTTATGCATTTCATTCAAGTAAAGGAGCTGCATACTTGCATTTAATTTAAGAGTTCACACTTAGCCGATGATTAATTATGAAGCCCTGAGCTCATAAGATCAACTTATGTAGCATGTTTTTGGACAGTGGGAGGAAACAGGGGAAACCCACGGGAGCACGGGGAGAATGTGTAAACTTCATACAGAAACGTTGGCTGGCTTGGTAAGGACTAGAACCAGTGACGCTCTTGCTGTGAGGCAACAGTGTTAACCACTGGGCCACCGTGCCACCCATCTAGGAAAAGAGGAGTAGGGGCGTAAGGGGGGTTTCTCAAAATGGAGATGGCTGGAATACGGAACTTAGGGTGTTTATAGTGGCTTAGGAATCGTCTGATTGGTGAATAGGGTTGTAACGGTATGAATTTTTTACGGTATGATAATCGTCTAAAACAATACCACGGTTTCGCGGTATACGGTATGTTACAAATGTTACAAAATAATAGAACAGTGAAGCAAATTTGACTTTTTCCAAATAATGTATTTTCAGTTACTATAAAAAACACCACTTACAATGAACAAATAAAAAAATAAGAAAATAATAAATAATAATTAATGTGTCAAAGTCCAAATAAAGTCCAAATAAACATGGTGCAAATCCTCAGTAAAAAAATAGATATAAATATTTACTATCCTATAAATAGTTACATAACGAAACTAGATTCAATATGGAACATCCTTAGGTTTTATGTGCCAGCATGGATATGGTTGTCTGTGGATATGGATATGGTTGTCTGCAATGTAGACAAACAGCTGCACCTTCATTTGTGTCTTTTGAAAACAGCAAAAACAGCAGTTCGTCTTTGCTGTGTCACTGTTTTGTCATGTTTCTGTGCTGCTGTGCATGCAAAAGTACTTAGTATGAGAATTATTTCATGCAAAACTTTTTTTTTGCATTTTATTTAGCCGCGCATAAATGTATGCCTATCTCTCATTACGTGTTGTTCAAAAAGCTCAGTGTTGGTCCACAAACAAAAGCGAAACCTATGCTTATTGGTTGTGATATAGCGAGTTTGAACCAATCTGGGCATGGAGGAGGGACAATGCATCCAAGTATCATGTCTGGTTTGTCCGGAGACACAGTGACGAGCGTTTCTTTGTCAAATCAGCGTTGTCAAATTTTGATGACGTAACCGCACTGATTCCGGAGTCTCTGAAAGTCCGCAAATGTTATGTGATACAGCACTGGAAAGCTGAGATTCTCTTCTTTATGCCAATATTTGAATTGTATGAATCGGATCAGCGGATCAAAAGTTATTAAACATTTAAGAGCAATACTTATTTATAGCCGCGGGCGGCTGTCTCGGTCTTTAAGGGTTAAAACCGTTGATATGCAATTGTTCATGGTATGATAATCGTGCACGTTCAAATCGTGGTAAACCGTCATACCGGTATATTGTTACAACCCTATTGGTGAATCATAAATTGAATAATGTGGGACCAGCCATGAGCAAGCATAAGCACGTGATCCTCTCGAAATTAGTTTATAAATACACTTCACTTTGAGGTGATCATTTCCCATTATTATTTTACCTATTATGACCAATAAATACTCCAACAGCACATACGAGCAGCTGAGTGGTGGCTGGGAGGTTTTTCACCATTACACACCGGTAGTTTACACACACACTTACTACACAGTGTTCAAACACCATTAAAAATAGAATTTTGCATAATAGGTCCAGTTTAATGTAGTTTAAACTGATTTAACTTAGATAACATCAGAAAACTATAAAATAATAGGAAATAAAGCAAATAAAAAAAGTATAATACAAATCCCTCTGCATATTTACAACTGTAGCACCATTCCTACACAAACTCATTGTACACACAAGCCAAGCATCATACCTCCTCAGCGAGTTGCCTGAGTTTCTCAAGCCAGCCTTCAATGATAGTCAAGCACTTATTAACATCTGTGGCCTCTTCAAACAAGCGTTTGGCCCCTTCCATGATGCCCTCCAGTGCCTTATCCCGTAACTTCTTTATCTGAATATCCAGTGATGTGAGATTCGGCTTTCCTTCCAGGTCAGGAATTTTTAAACTGAGGACACAGGAAACAAAACATTAAAAATAATGTCTTGCATCCAAGAAATTTCCTAATTTTATAACAGAAAACCTACAAAGATGCATGTAGTGTCATGTTAATGATGACCTATAGAGGATATTACCTGCTGATATCTTCCATCAACTGGTTGATGAGTTTTAACCAGATTTCTACAAGTCGTGCATCTGTAGCTTTGGACTGTACTGCAAACTTTAAAGCACTGATGTTTGTTTGCTGCAAAAGAAGGAATTGTATTTGATTCACAAAGTATACATTAAATACATTTAATGCATACTAGTAGTGTAATGGCAAACACAAATTACAGCTCTGTGTGTACCTTGGTTTTGAAGGCACAGATCGGTATCATTTCATAGAAGCAAGGGGAAAAATTAAACATAGCATTGCTTAGTTTTTTATTAAACATTCTAAAATGTTTCTGTCTTTATTATTATTCATTCAGTCATTTTCTTTTCGGCTTAGTCCATTTATTAATCAGGGGTCACCACAGCGGAATGAACCGCTAACTTATCCAGCATAAGTTTTAGGTAGCGGATGCCTTTCCAGCTGCAACTCATCACTGGGAAACACCCATACACTCATTAACGCACAGACTACGGACAATTTAGCTCACCCAATTCACCTATAGCGCATGTCTGTGGACTTGTGGGGGAAACCGAAGTCTTATTATTATTATCATCATCATCATTATTATTAAAAATTCCTAAAAACAAAAACTAATGTACTATTATACAACTTTTTATTTTATTTATTTAATTATGTGCACATTACCATTATATTTTAGGTTACAAAAATGAATTTCACATTTTAAGAATTGATAATCAAGAGATTTAATTAAGCTAAATCTCAAATTAAGTTACACACATGCTGTACTATAGAATGTATTTGTCCAGTACACAAGATGTACACCAAAAATAAAAACTGTATGTGTATGGTTACACTACTAACACATAAATAAAAAAATAAAAAAATTCACTTACCAAACGGTTAGATATATACAGTAGGATATTCAGAGAGTCTAACCGGTGACTGATATCCTCCCAAAAAGAAGTAACTGCAACTACAGGTTTAGTGTCACCCCAGGGTAGGTAGTAGTAATTATTACCTGAAGGGACAAAGTGTAAAACTCAGTTTCACAGATACTATATGTAATTGCTCCTCTGTAACAAAATCAAATATATTCAATGAGCATCACCATCAAAAACAGCACAGCTGTACTGTGTAGTTGAAGCCAGAGGTTTGCACGTTAGGTCCATCTTGTTGCCATAGTTGCCGATGCTAACTTCAAACTGAATCGGCTCGCCGGGTTCTTGGATCATAGTTGCACTGTGAAACACTGCACACAGACAATACTTCCTTCTGCGCTGGTATTTCTAAATTTAAAATAGAAAAGAAAAAAAACTTAAAACTGTGAATAAATGTTTCAAGTAGAAAAAAAGAGCATTGAAAGCAATAAAAAGACAAAGAGCTTCACTTGAACTACTAAGATATCATCGCTTGATATTTCTTCCACAGATTTGTCAGCCTTTCCATCAAGTTTTGTAGAGAGTTCAACAAGAATTCTCCCTCGGTAAGCTGCTCCTTCACCCTACAAATGATCATACATTTTTTAGCCGATTTGAAATGATTTTTCAATATTGAATTGAATATTATTGAGATTTTTACTGATCACTCCCAAAGACTTTTTTAGTGAATTGAACTTTGGAAGAGAGACTTAAAATGCATTACTTCACTTACCTTGCCTAAATTAAGGTCATCATATGGGTCAGGTAAACCTGAGAACTCCCTCAGGCTGCCATAAAGATTTATATAGCACGGCCCAAAGGTAGGCAGGAAGCCCATCTCAGATTCTCCAGTGTCTCCTGTGGAAAACATGATCAATAAACTGCTCCCAGTGACA
This sequence comes from Danio rerio, assembly GCF_052040795.2. Lineage (NCBI taxonomy): Eukaryota > Metazoa > Chordata > Actinopteri > Cypriniformes > Danionidae > Danio > Danio rerio. The sequence goes on from NC_141032.1 coordinate 11,172,186, forward strand.
TTAAATTTGTTAGATCACCTTTAGTGTGATGGTTGTTAAAGCATCCTGGATACCTTTATGTTAGTAGTTTGGTTAGTATAGCACAAATTTAAAATGTTTGATCATTAAAGTCATGCTGAGATTTCAACTATATGGACAAGGTTGCTGATGGGCGTCATCACAATATGATTACACATAACTGATTCTTTTGCTGCAAAAACATTTTTACAAAGGTTTGAATTAAGTTTTTTTTAAGTCTCTAATGTTTACCAATGCTGCATTTACTTGATAAGTAATACAGTAGAAAAGGTTAAATTGTAAAAACACTTCACAATGTCATTTTTTTTTAATACACAATTTTTTTTACCTTTAACATGTCAGTGTCACAAATATAAACGTTGAGTTAAAATGTCTCAATTCTAAATTACCCAACTTGAACATTTTCTTGATGAATAAAAGAATTACTTTGTCACAGCTTATACAATATATTAATGTTTTTATGAACAGCAAATTAGAATACTTCATAAATGATCATGGCACTAAAGACTGAAGAAGTTATGCTGAAAATTCAGCCTTGCAATCACTGGCATAATTTACATTTAAATATATTAAAACATAGCCATTTCTTTTAAATTGTATAATTTTACCATTTTAACATCAAATAAATACAGCCTCAGTAAGCATTAGCGAAAAAACTTAATTGTACAAACTTTTGCTCAGCATTGTTTGTGAGATGTTTAATTACGCCATGCTATTTTGTTCAGGTGATTAAGGTTAGAGTGCATTGTAACATTTAAAAGCTTGATGTGCAACTAAATGTTACATAGCATGCCGCAGATAGCATAAGTGGTCTGTTCTTATGCTAACCCAAAGAGCATATGCAGGTATTTATAAATTGCAAAGTAACTTGCAACCCCTTGGGTACCACACCCTTTCAGAACAATACAAATATAAAACAAAAGAGACTTTAGAGTATAAGCATTTTAAAGATCTTATAAGTAGTTTATTTTAACTAGAATATTGTTAAATGTATAATTTGATAAGTCTGGACACAAGGGATTGCAGATCTGGAATCAACGCAAATATGCAAACTTTACTTGCTGAAAATTCATCTCCTGGATGATCCTCTATCACAAAGAAAATGAAAATAATATTTGAGAATTATCAAATATTCAAGATATGGCCCCTTTAGTTGAAAATGAAAAGTTACTTTGTTTTAAAGGTATTCAGAATTTTGTACCTTCACTTTCACCACCAGAGGACGCTATTTTGGTCAGATCCAGATATGTGGTGCCAACGGTGTCATTCCTAGTGAGGCGATCCCTGAGAAGAAGTGGGAGTTAGCTTAAATGTTCCAGTGTGTCACAGAATCAGTCTGGCTAGGGGTATTCTCAGTTTTTCCACTGTTCCCTAAGCAGCTGTAGTATGGTTTATGGGGAGGAATGCGTTGTGGGAGAGGGTGGGACAGCCCCGTTATGACTCATACTGCCTGCCTGTGTCCTCCCAACTCAAAACACTGACCAAACTCCCAGCTCACATTCTTAACTCCCAGCTTACAGTGGGATTTCTCTCAGCACAGTTTTGAAAAGTACATATCTGCTGTGAATATACAACCTCTTCAACCTGCCAAGATGCTCACCAGTCATACACAGTCAGCTTGATTCTTTCACACATGGATGGAAACTGTAAAGTAATCAGAAGTATTTCCAATGGGAAACTGCAAAGAACCAGCAAAATATTTAACAAGAACTCGTTTATAAATCCAGTCTATTACCTTGACCTGAAGATTGAGTTGTTGGTTCCACTCTGGGTTTGCGTTTTTCTCAATTATTTGTGTACAGAGCTGAAAAATATGTAACTGTTGTTCAGACAAGTCTAACAGAGGTAAGATGTAAATCATTATTGTTGTATGTCGGACTACCTTTTTGCCAGCAAACCAGGCCTCAACAAATGGATCCACCAGGTTTTTCTTGTTTCCTTCACCCCCAAACGCTTCCTTTAAAGACTGGGTAATGGAGTCATCCACTGAAAACACAATTTCAATGTTACAACCTTCACAAATGTTTTAAAAGCAGGATTTATTTGTCACAGACAGGGCAAAGAAAATGTTTAGTACAATTCATGGAGTAAATACAATGTTTTTATATTAAATTTAAATATATTCCACTACTTTTACTGGCTAAGTAATAAACTCTAGAAATTCACAAACAGCACATTAAGATCCCAACTTCCATCCCTTTATTCCATTCCTTCGCAGACATATTTGAAATATTAACTTGTAACCATATATTAGACACTTAGTCAAACAATTGTACAAAACAACCAAACCATAAAAAGAGCCACACTATGCACATTATGAAAAGTGTCATTCAGTTTAATACATAACACAGAGCAAGGATTTATTAAAATAAATGAGCAGAAAAAAATGCATGGACATAAAATGGCGCTAATAATGGGCAAAGAGTTGACAGACTATTTACCCGTCTCTTGACAATACAGATTCTCTTATTTTAACATCTAGTAGTTAACTAGGTGAGATGTAAACAAAAAGTATTTAAATTTTATAGCTTCCTCTGCTTTGAAGTCTTTGTGCTGTGGGAAGAAAGCAGAGCCACAATAACACAGGGGGAACATGCAAACTCGACACAGAAAGACCTCCTGTTCCTGTTGGGGCTTAATCTTGGGAGTTAGTTGCTGCTTTGACAAAACAGCCACTATCATAGAAGCTAAGGGAGACAAATTTCCACCTAGTGGAATAATCTTTCTCTTTTGAGCACTTGATTTAGTTGAGGTGAGGTTCTATGGTGCACATATGGAGTTTTTCTGATCTTTTAAATCTGTATTGAGAAATAAGCTGCAGTTTTTATTTCTGCTCTGGCAGCCACCAAAATATGAAAGCAGTGGATTTGTGTTAGAATCAGGAATGGTAATTCACTAGATTTACTAAACTTTCCCATAATACAGTATGTACTATGCTGTGACATGGAAAACATAATAGAATAGCTTGACTGATCTCCATACAGTGCTAACTACTCACACCAAAAGACAACAAAACTTAACTTTACAGTGGTTCCAAGAAAGTTGAATGTGAACTGTTTAAAAAACGAATATATATATATATATATATATATATATATATATATATATATATAAAATAAATAAATAAAATACATTATGGACTGCAAAGGGGGCTCCAGTCACATGATTTTGATTGGGGTCCTTGAACTTGATAAACTTTTCTGTGAAATTGCCTGATTTAAAATTAACATGGTTTCATGTAATGTATTAAGTTCATATGTTTTTTTTAGAAATATATTAATTTAAAATACATATAAAAACGCCATTTACTAAAATAGCCACTTGTAAAATTATCCCTGAAGTATTTATTAATGATTTTTTATGAATTGTAATTTATAGAACAATGGCAAACACACCATAAGATTTTTTGTTAATAATTCTTATAAACAAAGGTTTCTTGTAAAACAAGGAAGTGCTTAATCATTTCCTCAATTTTACATGATGACAATATTATTTATATTAATTTTCTGTCGTGTGACAGTGAAAATGAAAATGTTTACATGTATACCTTTTAATCTTACAAGTTTAAATTCTAAATTCTGTCTGGGTGGCATATTTTAACAACATTTCTTGGCATTTGTACTAAAGGCTGAATGTACTAAAGTCTATGTATGGCTGTTTCTCTTAGCAGGTGAGTGTCAACATCTCCAGTGACTCAACAGTAATAGCAGAAAATGATTTTTGGTCAGCTAGTGCAATGCACCTTGACACCTCAAGAAGTAATCTAATTGTGCCAGTTCAACATTAACAGAGTGACCATTTCCTATACATTTCCCCAATCATATCAAGCAAAGGCTGCTTGATGTGCTACCTTAGAAAGCAAATACGTAAGAGTAACATACTCTGTGGGATGTCCTCAGCGCGAAACACTTTGAGTTTAAGCGTAACCCATCTCAGAGCAACACCAGCTGGTAGCAGCAGGTTACTCTCCACATCATCCTTATCACTGTCCTGCTCTTTCTTTTCCACCTGACAAACAGACATCAACCAGGGATACCACATTAAACAGCTTAAACAGAGACAGTTTAGAGGAGGACATTTAAATCAAAATCCACAAATAATAAACAAAAACCTGTTCATATTAAGGATTAGAATCGGATCAATTTCAAAGGAACACTTCACTTTTTTTGCAATTAGTTTCATTTTAAAAAGTTCCCTAAAGTTAAACAGTTTCACCATTTTTGAATCCATTTAACCAGAGTGATCTCTGGTACTGGCGGGAAAGCTTATAGGTTAGCATGAACCATTAAATCTAATGAGACTATTAGCATCTCACTCAAAAATGACAAAAGAGTTTAGATAATTTTCCTATTTAAAGCTCAACCCTTCTGAATTACATTGTAACAAGTTCAACAGAGAATGAAAGTTGCTATTTTCTAGGCCGATATGGCTAGAAACTATGATCTCTAGATCATCCTGTGTAATAATCATGGAATTTTGGCTGCAGCAGGCACACTGATATCAGTGGCGGAAAGAGAACAAAAAAAAAAAACAAAAAAAAAAAACCATACTTAAATAAAAGTACCATTAATTGCCTAAAAAATTAGTGCGAGTAAAAGTATCTGTTGTAAGTATTACTCAAGGTATGAGTAAAAAGACCTTAAAAAAGTACTCAAGAGTAGTGAGTAGTGGGTATTATGCTGTAAAAAGCTGATGCGGTTAGATGTAATTTGTGTATGTGTGTAAACGTAACATTCTGTAGTGCATCTAGTTATTGGCGGCAGGGCCAGACGGAATCTGCGAACATTTTTTGCTATTTCTGCGGAGAATTTTGGTAAAAACCCGCAGATTTCTGCAGAATTATTTTGGGAGTATCCAGCGGTGTATCATAACTAAAACCTTATTATATGAAACAAAAAGTAATAAATTACTGAATAAAAACTGAATAATTCAGATTTACACATTTACTCAAGTAAACAAACAGAATTAATGATGGGCTAAAAATCTGCAGAAATCTGCAGAATTCTGCACACGCAGATTCCCGTGTGGGCCTAGTTATTGCCTAGCAGGCACACAATGCCATAAGTAGTTAATATTAGGTTAGATTTAGGTTGTGACATCAGGTGACCAAAATTCAGACTATGTCTAATGTTCAGAGTCTAAGGACAACATTATTTTGATGTCTAATAATAAAATCAAATGGCATTGATATTTGGTTGACTTAAGGTTGTGTTGGAAAGTGACCAAAATCCAATGTTAAGCAAACATCTTAAACCAACGCCATTTTGACATCAAATACCGACATTTATTCATCAGGTATGGCAACCAAAATCCAGAGTCTGATAGACATCATAGTGATGACGTCCACACAACGTCAAGCTGTAACATCATTGATATTTGGTTGATTTCAGGTTGGACGTTGGACATTGACTTAAGGGTGAGTTCTGACGTCAACCCGATTTTCATTTCCAAACAAAATGCAACATTCCCATGACATTAGGATATAATGTCAATCAGACATGACGTTGACATATTGTGCCTGCTGGGTGTTTAAGGCCATTTTGTTCATCATACAGTAAATATTTGTGATCTTCTCATCAGTGATATGCTTCTAAACAGTCTCTGGGGCAATGCGTTTAAAGATTTTGGAAATCTTCTCGGACACTTTTTACGCTTCCAAACTGTTTGCTGCCCATGTTGAGGTAGTTCATTATGATGCGATTTAACTTCTATGTGCAATTTAATTGGACTGGAATCACAGGGCTGATACTTCTAATCTGCATAGACAAGAAAAAATAATGACTGCAAGTTGAAGGAAAGTAGTGGAGTAAAAGTACCGATACAGAACTAAGAGTGTACTCAAGGGAAAATGAAAGTACACGTTTTCAAAACTACTTATGCCGAGTTCAGACTGCATGATTTTAAAAAAAGTCGTGTCACAAATGTTTTTACACTGCATGACTATCTGGGCTAGCGTTTCGTCGCTGCTTTGTTAACACTGCAAGATGGTTCGGCGACATGGACATTCACATTGCATGACTTTACTATAGGGAGAATCGCCGACAACTTCGTCCAAACTAGGTCTCACAGCCAAAAACATGTAATATATCTTTTGTTATTTACTACATAATGAGAAAGAAGCCTTTAATGGGGTAGAACATGTACATGTTTGCTCACCTGGGTTTAAAGGGAATTAGCCATTTCTCCTCAACTTAAGCTGATAATAAACTAATTTCTTTCTGTATGAAACGTCAAACAGACACGGTTGCTCCTGAGTCCTGTCAAACCTCCACTAGTTTTTCCTCCATTTCGTGGGTCCAAATAAACCGAAAAAAAGCGCTTTTAACTTCTACCCCAGCCTCCCGCTGGCCTGCAGCAGGTTTACACACACGCACACACACACAAGTGAAAGCTGCTCTCTCATTGGCTGTAGGCGATGGCTGATGTTATTTTCAGTCAAAACTCAATTCACACGGCATGATTTGAATCGCCGACAGCTCCAGATATTTAGCACGCCAAATATCTCACAGGCATCGGCGACTCATAGGCGATTCTCTCAGATCGCGTCTTTGATCGTTCATACTGTGTGATTGTCACTCATGTGCACGAGCAGCGATTTGCCTGTGATTTCAGGCTTTTGTCGGCGATTTCTCAAAACCTGTCGGCGAGCCAAAATCAGGGCTAAAATCACGCAGTCTGAACTAGGCATTAATAAATTACTCAATTACAGTTATTTAAGTATTTGTAAGTAGTTACTTTACACCACTGGATATTATGCAGTGAAAATTAACTGAAAATTACCAGTCCCAAGCCTTACACTTGCAACAGCAGTTAGAATCTAATATGTAATATCAACACGTAATGGTAGCAAGCATTAATCATTAAAGAGGAATAAGAGCAATATTCCTAGCCTATAGAAATTAAAAAACTGTTGATTTTCCGCCAGACTTAGCACATGCAAGTACAGAAGAGTTAAGCCTTATATAGGAAAATTCTTGAAACTCTGTTTTTTGAAAATGTTGTGTGAGATACTAGTGATCCAATCTGATTCAATGACCTATAAAAGTAATACTAGAGTGGTTGAACTTTGGTTCCTTTAACAGTTATAGTATTATTTTCACTTACAGAACACCTTTCTTCAACTGACAGGCAATTCAATTCTTCTAGCTATAACAAACATTTTAAAGTATAACTGCATGATGTTTATATTAAAATGTATTGGTGTGGATATTGATTTAGTTGTTTTCACAGTTTTTTAACTTCATTTTATTTCATAGTGTGAATAAACATTAAAAATTGTACTTCATCAATACACAGTGCAAAAACACTAATGTACACTCAGTGGACGTACCGGCGGTTCATCTCCAGTTCCCACCACAAACATGCTAACTTTGAGATAACCCTTTGCTCCTGAGCTTGAGTCGTCGGGGTCATTCAAGAGAATCCATTTCTTCATGATACAGTGAGCTGAGGTAGAAAAAAAAAAAAAAACTTCAAAAGATCTTTTCAACTACAGGTAAACATATGATGAGTCTTTTGTGATTGTCAGAAGAGTACCTTGTTCATCATAAATGTAGCCAATATCAAGCTACAAATAGAAGAAAAAGAACCTCATAAGTCAGTAATTAAAGTGTGAGACCAATTTAGAGGGTGAAATGAAGTATAATACTTTATTGAAATACCTTGAATTCACCCATGAGACAGTCAGCTCTAAAAGAAGAAGCGTTATAGACCTGTAGAAAAGAAAACCATCACAAATCACCTGTGCATTACTTGATCCCTGTATATCTTATTATGAACACAAAAAAAGAAAATGTG
>NC_141032.1:11187500-11242500 GCF_052040795.2 Danio rerio
ACAAAAAAGAAAAAGATGGAAATTTGTGATGTTTGTGATTTTTTGGTACTTATTTTACCCAAACTTGCATGAAAACAACCTGAAAATCATTACATTAAAACAAGTGCAAAAATTTTGCTATAAAATATGTTGCCGATCAAATATTTTAAACTGATGCAAGAATTTTTTTTGGTAGCCAACGAAATGATCAAATTAGATATTGCATATAATAAAAAAATCATGCAAAAGATTACAATTTGTAACCATTATTAAATACACGTTTTATCAAAATATGCTGACAATGTAATAAAGCGATCAAATAAAATGCATTTTCATTTGTTTGCAAATAGGTATAAGATAGAAAAAAAGAGAAAATATTACACTCACCCCTATGCTCTTGCCATTTTCATCCACAAGAGTCAAGTTTTTGACTGGGAGAGACTTAACTTGGCTACTGGCTAGGTCTTTTAAAGAGACCTTTGCAGAGCCAATTAATCTACAACAAACAAAAAGATTATTAAAATGAAGGCTGGTGAGAACCTCATGCCAGCTGACTGATATACCAAACTTCTGTAAATCATAATATCCATCTTTCATACAGTTGAAATCAGAGTTATTAAACACCTGAGCAAACACCTAAGCAAATGATGTTTAACAGAGTGAGAAAATTTTCACAGCGTGTCTGATAACATTTTTTCTTCTGGAGAAAGTCTTATTTGTTTTATTTCGGCTTGAATAAAAGCAGTGTTTTTAATTTTACAAAAAAAAAAAAAAAAAAAAACATCGAGCTCCCCTAACCGATAGTCTTAACTAGATAGATAACTTGCCTAGTTAGCCTATCCTGCCAAGTTAACCTAATTAACCGAGTTAAGCCTTTAAATATCACTTTAAGCTGTATAGAAGTGCCTTGAAAAATATTATTCAATGACATCATGGCAAATGTAAAAGTAAATCAGTTATTAGAGATAAGTTATTAAAACTATTATGATTAGAAATGTGTTGAATAAATATTCTCTCCAGAAAAAAAATAAATAGGAGGGCTAATAACTCAGGGGGTTTACTAATTCTGACTTCAACTGTAGGGTATGCTGCTACATAAAATGTTTGACTTTTCATTTTCACTTGAAAAAAACATTTGAAGAAAGTACACCATGAAATCAAACTCGTCATAATTGATACTCTTGGTCATATCGAGAGGTATTAATGAAGTAGGAAGATTATTATTGTTTTAACTTACTCTTTATAATATTTTGCATAATATTTTAATTGCCAAAACTGACTCTCACACAACAAAAAAACTTTTCTTCCAGATGACATCACAAATCCCCTTAACTTTTCTAACTTTCATATTTACAATAAAGAAAGAAAGAAAATCCGGAAATGTTTCAAATCATTTAAGTAAAACACATAGCATGAATGAATATTGACAGCTAACAAACATAGGTGGCAACAAATGTGTAAATATAACCATGCTTTGTGCTCTGTGAGGTCACAAGAGAGATCTCCTCCATAAGTAAATAATGGCATTTCGCAAATGAGACACTTAATAGTTCAGCATTCAGGAACACCCTCAAAAACCATGTTCCATCTGAACATAGAAATGTTTGCTCTTGATTAATAATTCTGAATTTACAAACAACAGCACCGCCAGCGTTTAGCTTCTGAAAACATTCACATGTTAGCTCTACTCACTTAACTGGTGTTTTCGTGTCACAATAATTAAAAGGGTGCGTCCACAAACATTAGGCATAGGCACACTTCCAGACTCACTTGACAGCACCCATGAAACAAGGCCAGGCAAGCCAGATTTTATACATAGAGCATGAGTTTAACACAACCATAGATTGAGGGTTAAAGTTTTTAAGTTGAATTTAAAAGCATCCAATGATGGAGAAGTCCTGATGTTCAAAGGCAGACTGTTCTAGAGTTTTGTGGCTGAAACAGAGAAAGTTTGATCACTTTCTGATTTATAGCAAGACTGGGGAAAGATTAACGAAATTGATCATTAAGATCTTAATGGTGTACAGGCTAAATATAGTCTATAATAAGATCACAAATACTGTTCGAGACAGAATTGTGCTATGCCTATGTGAAAAAGATCTTAAAATTCAACTAAATTTAATAAAGTGTCAGTGCAATGAGGTAAGAACAGGGGAGATATGGTCCCTTTTATTAGTTCTTGTTTACAATTTCATCTGCTGGATTCTGAACAATCTGTAACCAAAACAGTGTTGATTAAGATAAAACAATGTAGCTACAGTAATCAAACAGATAGGAAATTAATTCATGAATTATTTCTAGAACTTTACCAATTCAAGATAATAGAAAGCCATTCTTTTTATCTTCATTTACATGAATGTCTAATTGAAGAGGATCAAAGTTAACTAACACAATCATGAAAATGTTTTGGAAGTTATTACTTCAGAAACCCAACTGAGTTTTAATCAATTCAATAATATCAGCAGGACCTAATAAAAGCTTTTTGGTTTTATTGCCACTTCGTAGCAGAGAGCAGTAGCAGTCCATTTCTGGACTTCATCATGGCATGAAAACATTATTCTAATGAAAAGTCATTTTATAGTTTAATTGCAAAATATAGTTAAAGGCCATTAGCATAGCAATTGTGTTGTTTCCACTATGGCTGCTTGATTATGGAAAAATTAATAATCACGATTATTTTAGTCATTACAGTTGAAGTCAAAAATATTTGCCCTCCTGTGAATTTATTATGTTTTTTTAAATAAATATTTTATAAATGATGTTTAACAGATTCAGGAATTTTTCCACAGTATTTATAATATTTTTCTTCTGGAGAAAGTCTTGTTTTATTTTATTTTGACTAGAATAAAAGCAGTCTTAAATATTTTAAAACCTATTTTAATATTATTAGACCCAAGCAATATTTTTTTGACTGCAGATGAAACGACTGTTATACAATGACTTGCCTAATTACCCTAATAAAGCCTTTGAATTGCACTTTAAGCTGAATACTAGTATTCTGAAAAGTATGTAGTAAAATATTATGTACTGTCATCATATCAAAAATAAAAGAAATCAGTAATTAGAAATTAGTTATTAAATCTGTTTTGTTTAGAAATGGGTTGAAAAAAAAATTAGGGTAAAAGGGTCGCTAATAATTTAGGAGGGCAAATGATTCAGACTTCAACTGTAGATATACACAGTTATTTTCCTCCCTGTATATAAGGAAAGGGAAATAAATACACTAGAATAAAAATATTAAACAAACTGTGCTTTAGGCATCTTCACTGTAAGAAAAAAAAAACTTACATTTTAGCTATTAAAGTCCTTCAGTCAAGAGCAAGGAGTTATTTTGTCGTTTTTTGATCAAAGATAAAAACAGTCAGCAGAAGTATTATTGCACGCTGTCACTTTAAGAGCAGTACCGTTCTGATTTATGGTTTCACTTTGTCATGTCTTTTGATTCTCAACTCGTTTGTTTATTACATAAATGAGGGTTATTATGAATAATCACTAAACATCATGTTTTGACACACATTTCCTTATTAAGACCATCGAAAACGAAAATTAATTTTCGATTAATTGCACAGCCCAAGTTTACAGAGTATTGAGCCTAAAGTAATAATGTACAGGGAAATCATTAGATCCCTCTGGAACACTATAGTAGATAGAAGTTGGGGCTAAAATGTAAATGACACAATATTTGCAGAAAAGGTCTTCCTCTTTAAAACAATGTAGCTACAGTAATCAAACAGATAGGAAATTAATGCATGAATTATTTCTAGAACTTTACCGATCTAAGATGAAAGAAAGCTATTCTTTACATCTTCATTTAAGTGCTTGTTAAATTGAAGAGGATCAAAGTTAACTCACACAATCATGAAAATGTTTCGGAAGTTATTACTTAAGAAACCCAACTGAGTTTTAATCAACTCAATAATATCAGCAGGACCTCATAAAAGCTGTTTGATTTTATTATCACTTTGAAGCAGAGAGCAGTGCCAGTCCATTTCTTGACTTCGTTATGGCATGAAAATATTATTCTAATGAAAAGACCATTTAAAACTGAATCAAAATGAATTTCCGATTAATTGCACAGCCCAAGTTAACAGAGAATTGAGCCTAAAGGAAAAATGTAGAGGGAAATCATTAGATCCCTCTGGAACACTGTAGTAGATAGGAATTGGGGCTAAAATGTAAATGACACAATAATAGCAGAATAGGTCTTCCTCTTTAAATACAAGATGAAGCCCAACAACACACTAGAGTCATTTTAAATGCATATTGTAACATAAAACATCACATTTACCAAAAGTATCAATATAACTGATTACCCAGAAAATACAGACAGCAGAATGCCATTTGTAAGCCTAAGCAAATCAGACCCAGTATGACTGTGTGGTCTAAAACCATATTGTAATGAGTTTGAAATATAAAAATATCCAGATATGAAATAAACAGAGAGCACAACTTTCTCCAAAACATTTGAGATCAAGTGGCATCAAGTTGAGGTCCTTTAATAGGTGGCGTATGACAGCATGTTTAAAGCTTTTTGGAAATATCCAATGATCTATAATAGAGAATTCTATAAAGATCAGTGGAAACATCCCAATTATTCAAAAGTTGTTAATTATAGAGCTATTTGTGTCTAAAGCTCTCTTAATAGACAACAAGGCAGAACATCTAATTGACAAATAGTGAGTTTCATCTGAGAAATTTGAGTGAGACAAACTAAGATGAAGACACTGGCTGAAAGTTTTAAAAGACTACTGGATACCACTTTTAAACTACTTCTGAACACAAAGTAAGATATTTTTAAAAAATTGGAAACCTGCAACCTCTGACTTTCAGTGTTTGTTTTTCCTACTACAGGGGTTTTCAAACTGGGGTCCGCGGACTCCTGGTGGGCTGCAAGAGAGTGCTAGGGGGTCCGGGAAAAACTTGCCAGAAACAAAAAATTATTTACGAATTTTTTTTTTCCAATCCTAAAATTATTAATGACTATAAATTATTAATCTATATATACACAGTAGTTTTATGATTTATATAAGTGGATACTTAATTGTAATACGTTTACCCCAAAATCCTTTGCGCTCTTTAGGGTTTTCCATACAGCTGAATAGACCAATTAGCAGCTGTAAGTGCAGTACAGATGATGGAAAGATTTTTAAAGAATCCCGCTTCTGCCAGCATTTCATGCAAATCTGACTTGGCAAAAACAAGAAAGTATGACAAATCTTACATTGCGTTTGGGTTTACCAGCCTGTTAAAGCAGGGAGTTGACCCCAGTGTGTTCTTTGTTAAGAGATTCTCTCCAATGAATGCATGAAACCATCTAGGCTCAAGCGCCATCTACAGCAGAAACACCCCAATAAGGCAGAAAAATCGATTGACTATTTCAAACATCAGGAGTCGTGTTTGGCCCAGCAGGCTTGTATATTTCAGCAGCCAGCATTAGTCCCCGGAAGGTGGTTAAAAGCGTCATATTTGGCATCACTCCACATCGCTCGTGCAAAGAAGTTGCACACAGTTGGCAAACCATTGTTTTTGCCAGCTACCAAAGACTTCGTTAAAGAGTTATTTGGAGAGGAAGCAGCACAAAAAGTAGATAGTGTGCCTTTGCAGACAACACAGTAAGCAGACGCATAAGATCAATATAAATATTTAGCAGTTTTCCATAAATATAAGACAGGAAAAAAAAAAAAAAAAAAAAAAACTACAGAAACTACAAATGTCCAGGTTTAACTTTTCATCTACCAGTGCTTTAATTCAGAAAAGCTATCTTGTTGAGTTAATGTAAATATTTCGTTGTTGTTGTTTTTTATGAAATATAAACATTTTGAGAATTATTTTTGGCTATAGTGAGTTGCCAAGTAATAAAATAAATGTTTTAAAAACTGAACTTTTAATTCCTTTACGTTTACAGATTTTTAGTTTACATATTTATACTCGAAATACATAAGTGCCTTTAAACTTTAGGCAAAGGGGTCCCCTGCAAGGAATAGTCATATTTAGAGGGTTTATGAAATTAAAAAATTTGAAAACCCCTGTCCTATACACATTAAAGGTTTCAAGAGTTCACACTTAGCTGATGATCTATCAAAGCTTGTTTGACATGCTGTCCCGGGAGAGAGCCCCGAGCTCAAGGGATCCTCGAGCCCGGGGCTCTCCCCTCGTTCGCAGTGCTAGAGGGGAGCCTGAGCTCGGCGGATCTCAGAACTCCCCGACTGCGATAGCTAAGGGAACACCTGAGAAGGGGGGTAAAGCGTGCTTGGTTCTTAAGCGTGATGCATATCTTTAGATGGTGGGAGGAAACCGGAGAGCCTGTGGAAAACCCACGCGAACACGGGGAGAACATGCAAACTCCTTACAGAAACGCCCACCGGCTAGGCGAAACTAGGCCGGTGGTGTTCTTGCTGTGAGGCTCTCAGTGCTAACCACTGGGCCACCGTGCCGCTCGATCAAGGTCAAGGAGGAGAATTGGGGAGGAAGGGGGGTTTCTTCCAAACGAAGATAATGTGGACTGAAAACTGTGGTTCTTTATAGTAGCTTAAGGCTCATATGATTGGAAGATAATGATTAGCTAATACGAGACCGGCCGTGATGAATCATAAGCACATGATCCTCTCGAAATTAGTTTATAAACAAACTTCACTTATCTTTCTTCAAAATATCTCTTTTTTTGTTTACAACAGAAGAAAGCAACTCACAAAGGTTTAACAACTTGAGGGTGAGTAAATGGGGAGTGCATTTTCATTTTGGGGTGAACTATGCCTTTAATGGTTTTAAAGACAAATTTGAACCAAGTGGACATTTTTGCAGTCAAGTTTGGGAAGTAGCACAGATGCCAGTGCACAATATTTATAAAAACATTAAATACTTAACAATATACTAAAGTCTCTGGTTGCTATACTATTTCCATCTAAAATATTAAAACATAATAATAATAATAATAATAATGATAATAATAATACCTAGGTGAATGAAAAGCAATTTCTAATGATTAGAACAAATTATTAGTTAATTATAAGAGAAATAAAAAACAATGGAAGTGATGTTTTTATTATTGTTATCGCAGTCAAAGAGGTATAATCAATAGAATCTTTTTATATTGCTCCTATCCTTAAAATAAAATAAAATTCACAATAAACAGTCAACAGTCAAAAAAGTTTTATAGAATAAAATGTATAATATCAGGTAAAAATAGTCTAATAAACATGTTTCAGATGAAATACTCACTGAGTTGTTTGTGTTGATGAAGCCAAAATAAAATAATGATCAATCTGGGAAAACCCTTCTCCCAAAAACTTTGATTACCACAACATCCTGTGATGATGCAAAGTCAATTCTCATCAGTCTTCAACCTAATATTCAAAAACTGATGATCCAAGTTCAAACATGCCATGATGGCAAACAAAGTAAAGATAACCACACCTTCCAGCATTTCACCTCATTCTGTTTCCTTTATGCAATATTATTTCTGTGATCTTTACTGGAGGTAATGCCAAGTATGGCTAATATTTACTCTGGGAAGCAGTGAAGACACATCTCATCCTGCATATTAGCACACACCTAAAAGCATTTAAATGAGAATTCAACTATAAATGTGTGTTTGCAACAGATCTGGCTTTGCAGGAAGCAGTTTTTCGGCTAGATTAGTGTCATGATGCTCTTCATTTGCCAGACAGTTGTCACCAATTTGAAACGCTACAATGTAACTTTTGTTGCAAACAGCAAATTAAATGTGTGCCACAAGTATTTTGCAAAGTACAACGTAGGATCAACATGCCAGAGCTACATTTTTAGACAGTCCTCCTAACCCTGAAACCAGTGGGAAATTATAATTAGATAAGCTTGCCCTATCCATAAATCTGATTAACTTAATATTGCTCAAAGAGCAAGAACATGTGAGCACATAACATGTCCTATATATGAAAATGGACAACAAAATCAAAGAATATAACTATAAGATCAGGTCCATGCAGAATTACCACAAACTATAAAATATTTAATGCCTTTTAGCCATTTATTTACATAAAGAAAAACAAGATAAATAAGTTTAAGCTGAAAGCACAACAAAAAATAGGGGGAAAATGTTCATAAATGGTTCAAAATTAAATAAAAATTTAAAAATGAAATATTACTGCTTTTTCAAATCTACTGGCAAAAATAACTTAAAATCCCTGAAATCAGATGCAAATTGAGCAATAACTTGTGCAACAATTTTGAAACAGCGTAGGCACCCTTTCAACACTGCAACAGGTAAACAAAGACATATCAGTATAATTGCACTCTTATGTAAACAAGCGCCTAAGCTACATGTCAGGGCATAAATATTTACATTTAGTCATACTCGACACATTACTTTTTTACTTTTGTAAAAAAGTCTATCAGACTAATAAAATTAATAAAACTCTTCTTTTTTATTTGTTTTAAAAGTGTTTCACCATCCGTCCAGTGTAATTTCTCTAATTGATGATCATGTTTAAAAACTGGCAGTAAACAAGAAAGAACATATTTATACAATGCAGGTCTCAAATGACTGAGGGCTGCAGAAAAACTACACTATGTTTGTTAATTTATTTTATATATCAGAAAACGTCACTACTAACGCTTCATGGGAGTGTAGTTAATATTTAAAAGTAACTGTAACATATGAAACCCCTAATATTCTTTTCTTTACTCAATAAATGATTTTGTTGGTAAGATAAAAATCATTTTATTGATTAAAACCCTTGTATCATTCTAAAATGAACAACTTGATTAAACACATTTAATCGGGGACATAGTACTATAGTGATTTAATTTGGATTAAATATAAAGTATGCCAATGAAAATCATATATGCAAATATAAAAAAATTATTTAGTTCATGAAGCTCAGTTTCTAAAATAGAGATCATGACATCAACAAGACAATTTGCATGAATGTAAATTCCACTGGAAGTTATGTCCCTCTCTGTTCAGCAAAGGATTTGCTCCAAAGCTGTTCCCACAGAAAAATCTGGAATAACTGGAAATACATGCAATTTATAGCTCAAAAAGCAACTTAAGATCCTTTTATTTATTTCTAGTCAGGTATATTTACATAAAAACTGCATTTTTGACCAGTAAGTAACAATCACTTATTCATCCAGCATGGCGAAACAAATGCCTTCGTTCCACCCCTCATGGTATTATAGAGCAGGTCTGAACAAGGCTGTGAGGGTGTGAGAGCCGGAGGGTATTAAAGTGTCAAACCAAGAAAACCAATATTATTCCCTAGTTCCTTGAAATGCAGCGACTACACATGACGGCAGCAAAAAATGTGACAGCATAAATGAACTCATGCCAAATTTAAATGCCAGTGTTCAGCTGTTCAGATATTGTTTAAATTGCCACAGATTTACAGTAGCCTTACGTGCGTCATGTGATCTTATAACAACTCACATTCAGGTAAAGGCCTCTAGAAATAATCTGCATATGTTGAAATAGTTACAAACTTCTAGCTGCTTCAAATACGCATGTCACCAACTGCATCAACCGGTTAAATTTCACTTAAACATTTTAATCTTGACTAAAACATGCCAGAAATAAGTGTTCTGGTTTTATATCATTACAGCTGAAAAATCATGTGTTTACATCGTAAGAATATAGAGGAGAGAGACTGCAGTGGCTCAAGCTGGACAAATATAGCAGTTTGGTGGACTTGTCATTTTTAAAATAGTTCAGTGGACCCCGTACATGAAATGTAAATAGTTATTTTTTGCTCTAAATCTCCTAATGATTTGTCTTTAGAAAGATTCGATTTTAAAATAAAAAATAAATATTCTGCCAATGTTGGAATGTTCGAATCCAGCAGCCACTGGCATCTAAAACAGATA
This sequence comes from Danio rerio, assembly GCF_052040795.2. Lineage (NCBI taxonomy): Eukaryota > Metazoa > Chordata > Actinopteri > Cypriniformes > Danionidae > Danio > Danio rerio. The sequence goes on from NC_141032.1 coordinate 11,197,320, forward strand.
CTATGCACTAAAAAAAGAAATCTGTAATTTTACAGTTTATTTCCAGCAGAAAAACTGCAAAATCACCACTGTTAAATTACAGAAATTTCCTAAAATTTAAATTTTTGGTAAATTTCTGTAATGTAATATTTGATATTTTACAGTAAATTGCTGTAATTTAACGGCCGTTATTTAACTTAACACCCCAGCTGCCGGAAATAAAACGTAAAATTACAGATTTTTTTTTTTTAATAGTGTGGAAATCAATAGTTACAGGTTTCCAGCATTCTTCAAAATATCTTCAATTGTGCTTAACAGAACAAAGAAGTCAAACTGGTTTAGGACAAGAAAAGAGTGAGAAAATGACAGATTTTTTGTCTTATGACAACACAATGCGGTAAACCTACAATGCTGATTGTTTGAACAAATACATCATATAAAATAAATATATCCTAGCATATAACATGTGGAAGAGCAACTGGTGGTTCATTCAGCTGTGGCTGTCCCTGATAATGAAGGGCATAAGCTAGCATGCCAATGATTGTGGTCATTGGGCAAAAAAAAAAAAAAAAAGAATGACTAAAAGTGAGAGGTAAGAATTTAACACAGTTGGTGTATATTTTCACAGAAAAATGCTAAAATTTCAAGAAATCTTTAGGCACTAATATTTATAAAAAAATGTCCAGTGAAATCCTTAAGGAACTAAATAAATGCAACTAACAAAACATTTATGTAACTTTAAGAAATGGAAATGTCCATTACATTCCAAGAACTCAAAACTCTTATACACTATTTAAACTTCTCCAGTCACACAACTTGTATTTGATCAGGGAGGGAGCAAAAAGTTCAACATCACAATGTTTGTCTTACATTGGTTAATTTAATGAGTGTATGACTCATTTAGAAAGAAAGAAAGAAAGAAAGAAAGAAAGACAGAAAGAAAGAAAGAAAGAAAGAAAGAAAGAAAGACTTACTTGTCCTTGCCGAGAGTCTCGTAGTCTTTCACAATCACATCAATGTAGGAGGAAGAATCAAGAGGAACACCTTTTAAATCAAACTGAAGCGTCTAAGGTGAAAACAAAACAGTATGTAACACAAAGCACCACAGCATCTGAAGTAATGATAATGTGCAGTTAGTCATGCGTTCAAGTAAATAGCCTAATGCCTTATTTACAACATTGGCAGTTTATATAGGCCCATGTTAGCTCATTTGCAAAATCATTAAAGATTTAAACTTGAATTTCTCAACAGACCTCATTCCACACCGGATTCACTTCATTGTTAATCGACCTTGTTTTCTTCTTTTCGTCTTAAATAATATAAAATCAAACAAAACGAACATTAGGTGCCGTTTTTTTGATGGTTAATGGGTAAATGTGAAACACATGAGGAGCACTTACCTCTAAACACCAAAGACGCGATGGGGTCTGGACTGCCCAGTTTCTTCTTGGGCAGATCCGCCGCAGATTCAACTGCCACGCGCAACATGACAGATTAAAAGGCTTTCGCTTATTAGTGCTCTTTCATGGTGATGTGTCTCTGTATGTGAGACTGTGCGTTCATTGCATCGCCCTCATCCTTTAGGATAGAGTTTGTGAAGGGTGTGGACTTCTCTGACACTGTGGCAGACTGCCTACCTGTGGACTCGAATTTTGCGGAAGTGATGCTCATACAATTTCTTTTAAACGATGGAATTCTTTTGAATCTTAATTTAATATTTTATTAAGTACATTTACTTCATGCTCTTCCAAAATGCATTTAACTTACTAACCTCGTTTTAAAGTTTAAAGGTGTAATACAAGCGCCATCTAACGACGCACCAAAGAAATCACAATAATAAAAACGCTTATGAACATGCTAAGAAATGTGTGCGCGCGCGTGTGTGTGATCATTATGTTCAACATTTTAAAAGCGTAAGTGTATACAATATATTTATATGTAATATACCTTTTCCAATATTTAAAATATGATTAATTGTTTATTTGACTTTGACCTTTGTTTTTTCTAAAAACAAATGATAATATTTTAATTTGGAAAAATAGAAGCAACTAATTTATAATCAAAGTTTAAAAGGGTAATAGGGCGCCACTTGTCAATAATAGCTTGGACTTTGTCTGGTTTAGGAATGAGATATATCACACCTTGTTTCATAGGGATCATTGATCCGTTTTCTAAACACTCTTGAAGCATTTAAATAAAGGTTTGCTCTAAGAATTAGACCACCAGAGCCAGGCAATTTACCTTTGTTCAATAATTTCATTGCATCTCTAATTTCATTTAAAGAGATGGGAGCTTCACATAATACTTTAAATTCATTACTTTTCTGAGGTATAGAGTTTCTATTTGTTGTAGGTAAGATCCATTTTGGTTTGCCTGAGAGTCAAGGGAGTATAAGTTACTATACAATTTTGAGCTAAAATGTTCAATTTCTTACTATTTTTAGATAAAGAATTATTCATTTGTAAAGCAGAAATATTCTTTCTTTAAATGTTTTTTTTCTCAAGTGTGAAAAAGATGCTTGAATTTTTCTCTTCTTGCTTAACTCACTTTGCTCTGTCTGGATCTAACGAAGAAACCTTTAACAATTTCTATATCCAACTGGTCTAATTCTATTTGATAAGATTTTACCTGAGTAATTTCATGAACATTGAATTTCTTCTCTTTTCTAATCAAGGCATTTATGTTGTTTAATAAATTAGCTTTAATTTAGCATTAATCACTCTTAAGGCTTTAGATCTGTTTATAGCTAGAGCTTTACATTTTATGTAGCTTTACATTTAAAATAATCCCAATTTAGCACTATGTTCCTCACAGTTTTTGAAAGTATTTCATTAGCTAAATATTTAGTCTGATTATTATATTATTATATATATTGTATTCAGTGCAGTATGGTGGCGCAGTGGGTAGCACAATCACCTCAAGCAAGAAAGTTGCTGGTTGAAGACCCAGCTGGGTCAGTTGGTGTTTCTGTATAGAGTTTGCATGTTTGCATGGGTTTCCTCCTCGTGCTCCAGTTTCCCCCACAAGTGGGCCAAGAGATTCAACAATATCTCCTTTAAATTTATTGGTCACCTGCTGAATGATTGGAACCATCATTAAAATAGGTCTTATCACCTCACTGTGATTTCTATTCTCAGAAGAATGGGTTTCTTGTAAAAGTATTATGTCAGCATTCATTTTCCTACAATATAAAAATAAAGCTTTTCTTTTTGTAAGATCACTCAGGTCACGGGTATTTAACGAGATAATACTCAAAGAGTTAAACTCGAAGTTTTACACTTTCATATTTAAAAAAAGATTAATGGAATATATGATATTCTATAATATTTATAGAATAAAGTCTAATGCAAATAGAACAAAATTTACAATGCACACTTGAACTTACCGCTAAACGTGTAACGACAAACAGGAGTATAAAGCTAACATGAACCTTTGCCAGTATTGCAATTACTTATGTGAGAACAAATTACATAGTCATAACAGTCAATAGGGAAAAAAACAAGAGTCTTAGACTCCATATTCTTCAAATAGAGATTGTTTAGATAATTCAAAAGGTATGTTTGGCTACATATGCTCCGTAAAGGTTAGGCATTTAGGTAAGTTCAAGCTTTTTTCCAGAAACAAACGCAAAGAAGACATTCCTTAAAACCTTTTTACCTTCCTCACGAGCCTTCTTGACTAGGGGCCATAACTTGCATCCACATCCTGTTTAATCAAGTCTCCTGGATGCAAATGTTGTTTTTCGCTCGATAGCGAGAGTCTTTTGCAGCTTGCCATACAATGTCCCTGTAGGTGCGCATGGTAAAACGCATCACGATATTATGAGGTGCTCTGTCGGATTTCCTTAGCCCCAGGTGGAACATCAATTACATCTTCCATCTTATCTTGTATGCCAGGGACCACCTTTTCAAGATGCTATTTGTCAAAGCTTCTCGTATCTTCTCCGTCACGCTCTAGAACCCCCTGTAACTTGAGATTCCATCGCCGAAAATTCTGCTGCATTTCGTCAAAATTTCTCTTTTAGAAGTAGGTTTTCTGCTCATAATTCTTTATTCGACTTCTCAATTTAAGCTATTCTTACACTATGCGTCTTGATCTACTAAAGAAAAGCAACTAAAAACTCAACTATTTAGTCTCCACTTTCCTTACTAATATGCAACTCCCTCTCTGACTCCTCCACTAACTAAAAAAAAAAAAAAAAAAAAAAAAAAAAAAAAATATATATATATATATATATATATATATATATATATATATATATATATATATATATATATATATATATTACTAATGCTTTCCTTCTTAGACTTTACACACCTGAAACTTGCCTATAGCACTTATTCATTGTTGCTCTTATAGTTGTGTAAATTGCTTCCTTGTCCTCTTGAAGAATTGTAAATGTAAATGTAATGTACTCACTCATGTGGGAGACTTTTTCAAACAATTTATCAAGTTTTTCACAGGAGACTGCAACTGTATTATCAATGGAAATCACATTGTCGTGCGTTTCATCCAAATTAGCGGTTAGCTTCTGAATCGTGTCTAGGAGTGTAGATAAAGAGATTTCGTTCATACCTTTTGACCTTGTAGAAATCTTGGATGGAGCAGAACAAAAAACCTTTACATTGGAACTAATTTCTGTCTCAAGATATTGTTCATGTTTGCAGACTCCATGCATGCTTCAATTTTAAATAACAGTGTTTACATAGTATATCCAAAAATGTACTATTATGAAATAAATGTTTGCCATTTGAAGAAAATGCTTCATTCAGACATGTTTATGGCATTTTGAATGCAGTGCTACATTTTGAAGGAAATGTGAGACATTTTGTATTTTGTGTGTGCAGTTTTGGAAATTGTGTGAAGATTTTTGAAAAAAAAATGGTGACATTGTTTTTTAAATTTGTGTAAGCAGTTGGAAAATAAACATGCAAGCACATTTTATAAATTAAGGTCCATTTTGTCAAAACACTACACACAATTTACACATCCACACACAGACAAACATCAGAACATATCAATTTGTGTGCAAAATTATGCAAATTAGCAAAAGTGTCTTTCCCTCGATTAAATTGCAGCATCTTAGCAACGTCTGTACTAGAAGTCTCTCTCAGCCATTGCTTTTTTTTAGCAAGAGCATGGATTTGAATCCCACAGGTGCCAGGCAGTCCTTTTAGGATGCTTGAGAATAATCTCTCTGCTTGAGCAAACAGACTTGCAAAGTGATACTGCATGCTCCTGGTCACATCCAAACGTAGCCTCTTTGGCCAAAGTTGAAGAGCTTCACTAGGAAGCTCGGCATCCTCTCTGCTGTTCTGCTTTCGTAAAATTGGGCAGAAAACGGGTCCTCGGCATGGAGGCCACCTGGGTAGCGTGGCCGAGGGGTCTAAGGTGCTGGCTTTAGGCTCCAGTCTCTTCGGGGGGCGTGGGTTTGAATCCCACTGCTGCCAGATGTAGTTTTAAACAGGGCAAACTGCTTGAGTGTGTGCATGTGTCCTATGCGATAGCTCGATATGTGAGAGTACAATAAAGTTGGCAGCTAGTCAGTATAATGTGTTCTTTGGAACTCACGGCAGACTAGTTGTTGTGACGGCAACACATCCCCAAGCTAAAATCTGCTCAGCAGCAAGTGTCTTTCCCAAGATTAGATTGCAACATCTTCGCAACGTCTGTACCGGAAGTCTCTCTCAGCCATTGCTCCTTTTAGCAAGAGCACCCGGTTGAAACAGGAACAGTAATGATTCACAGTTAGAGTAGTAATACTTTATAACTGGATTTGAATATAATAACAACAACAATGTGGGGTCTGCTGTGATGAAATCAGTAACTTTCACTCTTTTGTGAAATAACAGTTACCTTGTAATACGGTGCTTAAATGCATTACAGCTGGCTGCCATTTGGAGTAGACATCAAATGTCTTGAGGTGTGCTTAAATAGAGACGGAACTGTGGTTGACAGGAAGGTGGTAGTGCTTCCGAAGCTGGTATTGAGGAGCTCTCTTTCTTTGTGGAGGAGCTCCAGCAAGGCACGGCCTAATTAAATTGATTTCACAGGGCTGTTGCGCTACATGACGCAAATTGGTGTGAAAATTGCTCAGGGAAAGCACATTGGCAAGATAAAAAGTGACTTTCGCTCGATTAAATTGCAGCATCTTTGCAACGTCTGTACTAGAAGTCTCTCTCAGCCATTGCTTCTTTTAGGAAGAGCGTGGATTCGAGTCCCACAGGTGCCAGGTAGTCCTTTTAGGATGCTTGAGAATGACCTCTCTGCTTGAGCAAATAGACTTGCAAAGTGATACTGCATGCTCCCGGTCACATCCAAACGTAGCCTCCTTGGCCAAAGTTGAAGAGCTTCACAAGGAAGCTCGGTGTCCTCCCTGTTGTTCTGCTTTCGTAAAATTGGGCAGAAAATGGCCCACGGCATAGAGGGTGGCGGTGTAGTGTGGCCGAGGGGTCTAAGGTGCTGGATTTAGGCTCCAGTCTCTTCGGTGGTGTGGGTTAGAATTCCACCGCTGCCAGATGTTGTTTTAAACAGGGCAAACTGCTTGAGTGTGTGCGCGTGTTCTCTGCGATCGCTGGATATGTGAGAGTACACTGAAGTTGGCAGCTAGTCAGTATAATGTGTTCTTTGGAACTCACGACAGACTTGTTGTTGTGACGGCAACACAACCCCAAGTTTGAATCTGCTCAGCAGCTAGAGTCTTTCCCAAGATTAGAATTCCACCTCTGCCAGGCAGTCCTTTTAGGAGGCTTGAGAATAATCTCTCTACTTGAGCATACAGACTTGCAAAGTGATACTGCATGCTCCCGGTCACATCCAAACGTATCCACATCTAAAACGTCTCTTTGGCCAAAGTTGAAAAGCTTCACTAGGAAGCTCGGCGTCCTCTCTGCTGTTCCGCTTTCGTAAAATTGGGCAGAAAATGGCCCACGGCATGGAGACTGCCAGGGTAGTGTGGCCGAGGGGTCTAGGGCGCTGGATTTAGTCTCCAGTCTCTTCGGGGGTGTGGGTTTGAATCCCACCGCTGCCAGGCAGACCTTTTAGGATGCTTGGGAATGACCTCTCTGCTTGAGCAAACAGACTTGCAAAGTGATACTGCATGCTCCCGGTCACATGCAAACATAGCCTCTTTGGCCAAAGTTGAAGGGCTTCACTAGGAAGCTCGGCATTCTCTCTGCTGTTCTGCTTTCGTAAAATTGGGCAGAAAACTGGCCCTCGGTATGGATGCCACCTGGGTAGCGTGGCCGAGGGGTCTAAGGCGTTGGATTTAGGTTCCAGTCTCTTTAGGGGTGTGGGTTCGAATCTCACTGCTGCCAGATGTGGTTTTAAACAGGGCAAACTGCTTGAGTGTGTGCGTGTGTCCTATGCGATAGCTCGATATGTGAGAGTACACTAAAGTTGGCAACTAGTCAGTATAATGTGTTCTTTGGAACTCACGGCAGACTAGTTGTTGTGACGGCAACACATCCCCAAGCTAAAATCTGCTCAGCAGCAAGTGTCTTTCCCAAGATTAGATTGCAACATCTTCGCAACGTCTGTACCGGAAGTCTCTCTCAGCCATTGCTCCTTTTAGCAAGAGCACCCGGTTGAAACAGGAACAGTAATGATTCACAGTTAGAGTAGTAATACTTTATAACTGGAATTGAATATAATAACAACAACAATGTGGGGTCTGCTGTGATGAAATCAGTAACTTTCACTCTTTTGTGAAATAACAGTTACCTTGTAATACGGTGCTTAAATGCATTACAGCTGGCTGCCATTTGGAGTAGACATCAAATGTCTTGAGGTGTGCTTAAATAGAGACGGAACTGTGGTTGACAGGAGGTGGTAGTGCTTCCGAAGCTGGTATTGAGGAGCTCTCTTTCTTTGTGGAGGAGCTCCAGCAAGGCACGGCCTAATTAAATTGATTTCACAGGGCTGTTGCGCTACATGACGCAAATTGGTGTGAAAATTGCTCAGGGAAAGCACATTGGCAAGATAAAAAGTGACTTTCCCTCGATTAAATTGCAGCATCTTTGCAACGTCTGTACTAGAAGTCTCTCTCAGCCATTGCTTCTTTTAGGAAGAGCGTGGATTCGAGTCCCACAGGTGCCAGGTAGTCCTTTTAGGATGCTTGAGAATGACCTCTCTGCTTGAGCAAATAGACTTGCAAAGTGATACTGCATGCTCCCGGTCACATCCAAACGTAGCCTCCTTGGCCAAAGTTGAAGAGCTTCACAAGGAAGCTCGGTGTCCTCCCTGTTGTTCTGCTTTCGTAAAATTGGGCAGAAAATGGCCCACGGCATAGAGGGTGGCGGTGTAGTGTGGCCGAGGGGTCTAAGGTGCTGGATTTAGGCTCCAGTCTCTTCGGTGGTGTGGGTTAGAATTCCACCGCTGCCAGATGTTGTTTTAAACAGGGCAAACTGCTTGAGTGTGTGTGCGTGTTCTCTGCGATCGCTGGATATGTGAGAGTACACTGAAGTTGGCAGCTAGTCAGTATAATGTGTTCTTTGGAACTCACGACAGACTTGTTGTTGTGACGGCAACACAACCCCAAGTTTGAATCTGCTCAGCAGCTAGAGTCTTTCCCAAGATTAGAATTCCACCTCTGCCAGGCAGTCCTTTTAGGAGGCTTGAGAATAATCTCTCTACTTGAGCATACAGACTTGCAAAGTGATACTGCATGCTCCCGGTCACATCCAAACGTATCCACATCTAAAACGTCTCTTTGGCCAAAGTTGAAAAGCTTCACTAGGAAGCTCAGCGTCCTCTCTGCTGTTCCGCTTTCGTAAAATTGGGCAGAAAATGGCCCACGGCATGGAGACTGCCAGGGTAGTGTGGCCGAGGGGTCTAGGGCGCTGGATTTAGTCTCCAGTCTCTTCGGGGGTGTGGGTTTGAATCCCACCGCTGCCAGGCAGACCTTTTAGGATGCTTGGGAATGACCTCTCTGCTTGAGCAAACAGACTTGCAAAGTGATACTGCATGCTCCCGGTCACATCCAAACATAGCCTCTTTGGCCAAAGTTGAAGGGCTTCACTAGGAAGCTCGGCATTCTCTCTGCTGTTCTGCTTTCGTAAAATTGGGCAGAAAACTGGCCCTCGGTATGGATGCCACCTGGGTAGCGTGGCCGAGGGGTCTAAGGTGTTGGATTTAGGTTCCAGTCTCTTTAGGGGTGTGGGTTCGAATCTCACTGCTGCCAGATGTGGTTTTAAACAGGGCAAACTGCTTGAGTGTGTGCGTGTGTCCTATGCGATAGCTCGATATGTGAGAGTACACTAAAGTTGGCAACTAGTCAGTATAATGTGTTCTTTGGAACTCACGGCAGACTAGTTGTTGTGACGGCAACACATCCCCAAGCTAAAATCTGCTCAGCAGCAAGTGGCTTTCCCAAGATTAGATTGCAGCATTTTCGCAACGTCTGTACCGGAAGTCTCTCTCAGCCATTGCTCCTTTTTGCAAGAGCTCCCGGTTGAAACAGGAACAGTAATGATTCACAGTTAGAGTAGTAATACTTTATAACTGGATTTGAATATAATAACAACAACAATGTGGGGTCTGCTGTGATGAAATCAGTAACTTTCACTCTTTTGTGAAATAACAGTTACCTTGTAATATGGTGCTTAAATCCATTACAGCTGGCTGCCATTTGGAGTAGACATCAAATGTCTTGAGCTGTGCTTAAATAGAGACGGAACTGTGGTTGACAGGAAGGTGGGAGTGCTTCCAAAGCTGGTATTGAGGAGCTCTCTTTCTTTGTGGAGGAGCTCCAGGAAGGCACAGCCAAATTTATTTGATTTCACAGTGCTGTTACATGACATGACGCAAGTTGGTGGGAAAAGTGCTCAGGGATAGCACATAGGCAAGGTAGCGTGGCCGAGCAGTCTAAGTCTCCAGTCCCTTTGGGGGGCGTGGGTTCGAATCACACCGCTGCCAGGCTTCTCTATGAAGCTAGGCGTCCTCTCTGCTGTTCTGCTTTTGTAAAATTGGGCAGAAAACGGCCCACGGCATGGAGTTTTAGGTTACTAGAACTCTAGTAAAGGAGTAGTAGAAAGAATGAAGAGTGTGAATTTTCTGATGAATGCCTGCTTTAGGATGGAGTAACAAATTTCCTTTCTTATGTCTTTATAGTTATAAATAAAGTTGAAGTTGAGTTAAGTCTAGATTATATGATGACTTTACTGTCATCCCTCTTCAGAGTAAAACGGTAATAATATGAGTGTGATTGCTTTTTCTGTATGCCAAATTATTTGTTTTTCTCATTATTTGTTTACCCAGCCAGGTCAGAGGTCACGGAGACCTCTTGAGTGGACCTGGACTCTTGAAGAATTGGAAACAACCATTTTTCTAAGTTGCCATTTTATGTGTAGGCTGTTAGTTTGGATGTAGATTGTACAAGTTTTTAACCAGTTTTGATAAAGATGGCTGACAGTGTTGCCAGATTTTGGCAGTTTTGCAAAGACATGTTGGTTATGATCTCACAAAGATATGCCATCTCTCTCTCTCTAACACACCCCCCACCCACCATCAACCGCCCCCAGACTTCACTTATAAACCGGTTATGATCTCCCAAAGACAAGCCATCTCTCTCAAAGGGTTGTCCATATTCTGTTAATGAGTTATGAGTGTGTTTATAGCATAGCATGCATTAAACCAATCAGAGTCTTATCTCCCATTCCCTTTAAGAGTCAGTTGCGTCTCACCATGGCACATTTGCTATTTACATGGCAGACTTTGTAAGTGGAAAAAATGAATGCTTCACTAGGAAGAAAAAAATAAAAAATAAAGACCATCTACGGATCAAGCCTCTTTCATTCAGCCTCTTACTTCTGACCGTAGATTAAGGAAACAGTGGAAGACACACTACAATGAAGACATCTATTACATAGACGGTTCATGGATTGGTGCTCTTATTCTGTTTTTGTGTTCGTTGAGTGGGTGTGTTTGTTTACCTTTTCCCCTGACAGCATGTGGACAATCAGCTGACTCATTACAGCTACAGCAGCAACCTGTGACAACTGGCTATTTAAGGACTTCGTTTGCCAGTCTTTAACATTTAGTCAGTTCATGTGTTTGTCCTGTTTCTTCAGGTCTCACCCTGCGGTCGTGTGCTGAGTTTTGTGAGATTCGTACGCTGCCATTGACTGGCTTCTGGCTATCTGCTGTCCTGTTGATTGGTTCTAAGAACTTGTCAGAAAACTTTTATGGATCCAGTCTAATAGACTTTGTGACAGAACGGATTGAATCATAATGGATCCAGCAAGTATGGTTGGTCTCAGAGAATTCCTCGCCAATGCTTGTTTGTATCAAGCAGAAGCACACATACTCAGCACTAACCAAACGTTAACAATGCTTGTCAAGCAAGAATCAGATCTCACCTCACATGTTCGTCTCCTTCAAGTTGAAAACATTCCTTTGACGGAATCTTCCACAGCCACTGGGTCAACAGTCAAATAAGCGCTAGAATCCATAGAGCCCCGACTGTCCACGCCAGCCTTCTACTCCCGTAAGCCTGAAGTTTGTCGTTCATTTCTGGTTAAATGCTCACTTTATATGTCTCTGCAGTCTTCATCATTTCCTACGGAAGCTTCTAAAGTGGCATTTGTCATTATGCTGCTTAATGACAAAGCAGCTCTCGTCAGGAGGAGTCTAGTGTGGCAGACTACTTCATCAAGTTTCGAATGCTGGCGGTGTCAATGGAACATGGTGGCTCAAAGGGTTATGTTATTTTATGGCCTGGCTGAAGGATGAGATTTTTGCACTTGATCTTCCCAAGACATAAGATAAGTTGATTGCGTTAGCTGTGCGAGTCAATGCCCCGTCTTCATAACAAGGCTCAACTCAACCGTCACACAGTGTTTGCCATGCCCCTCACTGGGGAATCCCAGTCGAAGACATCACTCTTTTCCTTTGAAACACCCGCCTCCGAGGAACAGCCTATGCAGATGGGTTGGTCCAGGCTTACACAGGCACAACATCCCTGGTTGATGCCTCACAATCCGTATATTGACTGGAAGAATAACTCTGTTATTTCTTGGAGTGAGTGTTGTCATTCGTCTTGTCTTCTGTCTGCTTGTTCTAACATTTCTCGTTCTGTTTTGCGGGATGGGAGCATGGATTTATGTAACGTAGGAGTACTCGGACCTGAAGAGAGTGTTCAGTAAGTCTCAAGCTACTTCTTTGCCTCCTCATCGTCTCTATGACTGTGCCATAGAGTTATTGCCAGGTATGTCTCTGCCTAAAGGCAAACTTTATTTGCTTTTTGTTCAAGAGAGGGAGGCTATGGAGAAATATATTTCTGATTCTCTAGCAGCCAAGATCATTTGCCCCTCTTCGTCACCTGTATTGACTATTGAGGGTTGAACAGCATCACGGTAAAGAATACCTATCCTTTGACGTTGATGTTGTGGGCTTTCGAGCGTCTGCAAGAAGTGGCCTTTTTTACAAAACTGGATCTCTTCAACGCGTATCATTTGGTCCCCATAAGAGCGGGGGATGGATGGAAAAGGAAAACTATGTTTAACACCCCCAGGAGGCATTTTGAATATTGCATCCTTCCTTTCGGGCTGTCCATTGCCCCTGCAGTTTTCCAAGAATTCGTCAATAATGTGTTGAGAGACATGATAGATCAGTTTATTTACGTCTACCTGGATGACATACTGATATTTTCCTCTTCTCTCCAGGAGCAAAAGCAGCGCGTCAGGCGGGTGCTTCAGAGGTTGCTAGAGCATGGTCATTATGTCAAGGCGGAGAAATGCTTGTTGTATGCACAGTCTGTCCCCTTCCTAGAGCATATCGTGTCGGTCAAAGGAATGCGCATGGATCCAGCGAAGACCCAGGCTGTGGTAAATTGGCCAACCCCAGATTCACGCAAGGCCCTGCAGAGGTTTCTGGGCTTTGCTAATTTTTACCAGCGTTTCATTTGCAATTTCAGCCAACTGGCCGCACCTCTGACAGCCTTAATATCCACCAAAACATTGTTTGTGGTGGAGGTTGACGCATCAGAGGTGGGGGTCGGTGCCATTCTGTTCCAGCTCTCTCCCTTGGATAACAAGGTACATCCCTGTGCATATTTTTCTTATCGTCTCAATAATGCCGAACGTAATAACGACATTGGCAATTGAGAGTTGCTGGCGGCCAAGCTGGCACTGGAAGAGTGGTGACAAAAGTTAGAGGGATCGGGGGTTCACTTCATAGTTTGGATCGATCACAAAAATTTGGAATATATTAGGACAGCTAAAAGATTAAACACGAGACAGGCTCGGTGGGCATTGTTTTTCGGTCGTTTTGATTTTTCAATCTCGTACCGACCTGGCACTAAAAACATCAAGCCTGATGCCCTCTTTCCCATTTTTGACCATTCTGAGGGCACGCAGACTACCGAGTCCATAATTCCCAGCAGAATGTTCATCTCTGCTGTTTCTAGGGGCATCGAGTTGAGAGTTCGCACTGCTCTTGAAGGGGTAACGCCGGGTCGGTTATTCGTGCCAGCACTACTCTCAGCCAAAGAGACAGTGGTTGCTGTCATCAATCATGTCTTTTGCATTAATGGCCTCCCGAAAGATGTAGTTTCTGACAGGGGACCTCAGTTTATCTCCAAATTCGGGAGGAAGTTCTGTCATTTGTTTGGGGCCATGGTTAGTCTTTCTTCTGGTTTCTATCCTCATAGTAATAATCAAATCGAGAGAGCCAACCAGGATTTGGAGAGTACATTACAATGTTTGGGCTCTCAGAATCTTTCCTCCTGGAGTCAGCAACTCTCTTGGGTTGAGTTTGCACTTAACTCGATGCCAGTATCTGCTACGGACCTATCTCCATTTGAGTGTAGTTTAGGGTATCAGCCACCTGTTTTTCCCAGTCTGGAATCTGAAGTCGCGGCCCCCTCTGCTCACGCCTTTGTCCAGAGGTGAAAACGCACTTGGAGGCGGGCCAGATTGACCCTCCTCCAAGTGGGTGTTCCCACCATGGCTAAAGCATTCCACTCTGTACCATTTGTAATAAGCTTGCTACTAAATTTATCGGCCTGTTTTCTGTCACTAATATCATTAGTCCAGTGGCAGTCTGCCTTAAACTTCCTTTGGAGAACAGAAGAATACGTCTAGTCTTTAGCATTCTGTTCGTTCATGTTTGTCCAGTTTCCTCAGGTCTCGCCCTGCAGCCATGTGCTGATTTTTTTGAGATTTGTACGCTGCCATCAACTGGCTTCTGCTGTCCTGTTGATTTGTTCTAAGAACTTGTCAATAAACCTTTATTTGCAAATGGATCCAGTCTAATAGACTTTGTGACCTTAACATCATAATTTTGTTTGTTAAGCACAAAGTTTTTTTTCAAAACTATTTTTAATTTTAGTTCTAATTTCCAGTATACAAATAAATGGAGAAGCAGAATTTAGACTTGTTTTCAGTTGTTTGTGTATGTTTCGAGGACATTTAGACTTGTTTTCAGTTGTTTGTGTGTGGTTCTAGGACATTTAGACTTGTTTTCAGTTGTTTGTGTATGGTTATAGGACATTTAGACTTGTTTTCAGTTGTTTGTGTGTGTTGCTAGAAAGTTTACTCACTGTATCCTCGATTACTGTAAGAGCTTGTGTGTGTATTACGGACGGTTTTGCGCCCCCCACCTCAGTTTCTGTTGTTTTATTGTGGGTACTCTCAAGGCGTGTCCAGCTGAATTCAATCAGCAAGCGCTCAGGGGTGTATATTAGCAGCTAGCCTCACCGCGGCAGCCGTAGTGGCAGCCTCATGTGAAGGCCGCCTCGTGTGAAGATCCACGAGTGTAAAGACCATCAACTCTACCTGCGCGACTGTGTAAGACCGACGAGTGTAAAGACCAATGACTCTACCTGGGCGACTGTGTAAGACCAACGAGTGTAAAGACCAACGACTCTGTCTCCATGCAGTCACCATTATCTAACCCTTCTACATAAATGTGGTTGTCATCTACCACCCACCAGGTACATTAGGTCACCTGAATGTTCTTCTCTTATCTTTTTCTGATTATGACACTCCCTTATTGGTGCTAGGTGACTTCAACATCCACATTGAAAGACCTCAAGCTACTGACTTCCAGACTCTGCTTGCCTCTTTTGACCTCAAAAGAGCACTTACTTCTGCTACTCACAAATCAGGTAATCAGCTAGACCTGGTTTACACTCGACATTGCTTCACTGATCAAACACTAGTAACTCCACTACACACATTGGATCATTTCCTTCTGTCACTCAACATCCACATTACTCCTAAGCCACCACACACTCCAACACTAGTTGCCTTTCGCAGAAACCTACGCTCTCTCTCACCCAATAGACTATCCACTATTGTTTCAGACTCTCTTCCTCCATCTTGCAAACTCTTTGCACTTAATAAGAACAGCGCCACTGATACACTCTGCTCCACCCTAGCATCATGTCTAGTCAGACTATGTCCTCTTACATCCAGGCCAGCCCGTGCCAGTCCCCCGGCACATTGGCTCTCTGATGTTCTCCTGCTCTCTGTCATGGAGGATCTCAGACTGGCTGAAGCAGACTCTAAATCATTAGTCCTCATCTTGCTGGATTTGTCAGCTGCTTTTGACACTGTAAACCACCAGATCCTGCTATCTATGCTTGAGTCACTGGGCTTTGCAGGCACTGTTATTCAGTGGTTCAGATCTTACCTCTTTGACAGGTCATTCAGAGTGTCTTGGAGAGTGTCTTGGAGGGGAGAGGTGTCCAACCTACAGCATCTTAACACTTGGGTACCACAGGGCTCTGTTCTTGGGCAACTTCTCTTCTTCATCTACACGACATCTTTAGGATCAGTCATCCAGATACATGGATTTTCTTACCTCTCTTTTCACCCTGATGATCCCTCGGTTCCAGCTCGCATCTCAGCCTGCCTTTCAGACATTTTACTCTGGATGAAAGATCATCATCTTCAGCTTAACCTCACGAAAACGGAAATGCTTGACGTTTCTGCCAATCTGACTCTACATCATAACTTTTCAATCCAGATGGATGGGGCAACCATTACTGCATCTAAAACGGTGAAATCCTTGGAGTAACGATTGATGACCAACTAAACTTCTCTGACCACATTTCTAGAACTGCTCAATCTTGCAGATTCGCACTCTATAACATCAGAAAGGTCGGACCCTTCCTATCTGAACATGCAAGTCAACTTCTTGTTCAAGCTCTTGTTCTCTCCAGTCTGCACTATTGCAACTCTCTACTAACCGGCCTTCCAGCTAACTCTGTCAAATCTCTTCAGCTGCTTCAGAACGCAGCAGCACGAGTGGTCTTTAAAGGTTCAGGACACCCTGGAGAACTTTTTTTTTTATATTAACAGATGTGTGTGTGTTAAGCATCAGTTAAGACAATGTTAGCACCTGTCAGCTTTAATTGTGGGGAAAACTGGATAATTTTGAGCTTTTGTCAGCTAATTTCAGCTTCCGGGTTTAAAATGATTTTTGGGGCGGGATCAAAATCGGCGACGTAGCGCAGTACTGCAAATGCAATGATGACGCATCGGTTGCACATTATTATTCATAGCGGAGTTTTCTTATCCTATGAGAAGAGCCGGCTGCTTAATTATTCATGAGAGCACGTGCTTTCCGAAGGCAGACCTGCCAGTTTCAAGTAAGCTGTGAGACACAGACCAACGGCACGCAGTAGCCGTTCATGAAGGCTCGTGTTTGTTTCCATGATCCACGCGGTTTGTTACATGTTTTTTCCTCGCGATCTTGTCAGGGCCGATCATACAGCAAAGCTGTGTGTGTGCTGCAAGCATTTTTGTCGGGAGAGCAGTGCGAGAATTGAAGAATGGCGGACGTTGACTTTTATCAGGAGTTCGTTCACATTCAGACACATTGCCGTGCTGCTGTGTTTGCCTAAATCCTCTAGATTACCAGCAGGGCTAATGGTTAAAATTGACAGTTCAGGAGACCTGCTGCATTGAGTCTGCATTCAAGATCTATAATTTACACACAGGGATCAAGGGAGAATCCTCATTTATAGTGTTTACATGAACACACTTATTTTTATAATGATATAAATTGTGGTTATGAGTATATGAAATTACAAATAACAAATGTAGCAGGGCATTAATTTACTGTTCTTTTCTTTGCATTTTAACTTTGTAAACTATACACTCATGCGTCTCCTCACCGTTTGTCTCATTTTGTGAGCTAACTGTCAACAACAGTTGTTCGCTCCCCTTCTCCCCTGCTGGCCACGCCCACTCCTGCCCTATGCTCGTGGAGCTCCAAGCCCATTAATCATGCATTTTTTGAAAAAATTCTGAAGTAGACTTTAACCGAAAGTGGGGGGTGTCATGGCCCTTTAATGAACCTAAAAGAGCACATGTCACTCTGCTACTCATCCGTTTGCACTGGCTGCCTGTTGCTGCTCGCATCAAACTCAAATCTCTGATGTTTGCTTACAAAGCGACTTCTGGCTTTGCTCCTTCTTATCTGCTCTCACTTCTGCAGATCTATGTGCCCTCCAGAAACATGCGTTCTGTGAATGAATGGTCCCGTGGTTCCATCCCAAAGAGGGAAAAAATTACTTTCCCGAACTCTTGCTTTCAATCTGCCCAGTTGGTGGAATGAACTCCCTTACTGCATCAGAACGGCAGAGTCACTTGCTGTCTTCAAGAAACAACTAAAAACTCAACTATTTAGTCTCCACTTTTCTTCCTAATCTGCAATTGCCTCTCTGGCTCCACCGCTAACTGTATTACAAAAAAAAAAAAATTAAATAAATAAAAATGACTAATGTTTTGCTTCTTACACTTTACACACCTGAAACTTGCCTACAGCACTTATTCATTGTTGCTCTTATAGTTGTGTAAATTGTTTCCTTGTCCTCACTTGTAAGTCACTTTGGATAAAAGCGTCTGCTAAATGACTAAATGTAAATGTAAATGAACAATAACAAGGAAGTGTGGTAAATAAAACTTATATCCAACACACTTCCCATTAATTTGTTGATGCAGACATCTCCAAAACCCGACAGATGGAAAAATCTAAACAAAAAATAATTAAAAATGTATATATGCATATAATAAGTACTACTACTAATAATAACATTAAACAAATGCAAATCGTCATAAAAAAAAAAAAAACTAACTACAAGATTGGTGGATTTCAAAACCCCACAAGTGGTCAAGAAGGCATGGGGGGAAGTAGCTGTTTTTGTTAATGTAGAAAATAATATATATATTTTAAACTTTTTAATCTTTTAATTGTTTTCCCATATAAACATATTTGTGCATTGTTGTACAACCCTGGGGTGTCACGGTGGTGCACAATTCCCTCACAGCAAGAAGGTCGCCTTGGCTGGGTCAGTCTGCATTTCTGTGTGGAGTTTGCATGTACTCCCCATGTTTGTGTGGGTTTCTTCCAGATGTGTCCCCCACAAGTCCAAAGACATGTGGTATAGGTGAATTGGGTAAGCTAAATTGTGTGTGAATGAGTGTGTATGGATGTTTCCCAGTGATGGGTTGCAGCTGGAAAACATATGCTGGATAAGTTGGTGGTTCATTCCGCTGTGGCGACCCCAGATAAATAAAGGGACAAAGCTGAAAAGAAAATAAATGAATGAATGAATGTACAACCCTGCATGTTTTAAGAAATGTGTTTTGGACCCACATAGGCGGATATTTAATGGTCTCTTTAAATAGTAAAATCTCTTGCACCATTGACTTTAGACCAGCTTTTTGTTGGTCAATGGCACAGCCTATTTCAGTTGCCTCAAAATAGCAATGGGCCAACAACGCACCTCAACACATCTCCTTTTTACACCAGCATGCCCATAAGCCCACAAAGTGGCGCAAATACATTTGCTATTTAAACAATGAGACACAAAACATGAAAATGACACCTGCGCCAGTCTAAAAATAGCTAAAAATCCCTTGTGCAGTGCCTGGCGCAATATTGCATCGGGTGTATGATAGAGTCCAATGTCTCCTACACAACAGAAGACTTAGTACTCAGCAAGGCCCATGCACAAAGGGGCTTGAGGAGGATACTATCAACACAATGCAGTATTTCCCATGTTCTTCTCCATGACTCCCCGATGGGTTTGACTGAAAATGTTGTTTTAAAGTGAATACATAATATTTTTCAGTGTTATGAAGAAGTATTGTTTTATTCATATTTAATTTGTACAGATGTGTATAAATACAAAAGTTCTTTTCACAACAGGGACATGAATCATTACTGCATGGTATTCTAAACAAAAGGATAAACATTTACCATTCAACATGACGAAAATAATCTAAAAAAAGTAAGATAGAAAGAAATATAATATTTACATTAAATGTCGAAAGGTTTGCATGCAGAATTAATTTCCATTAAAGGTTTACTATTAACTTATTACTCATATAAATAACTGTATATAATGTTTTTTTTAGACCCTAATCACCAAAACATTTTTTAAACATGGTATCTCAGTAACCTTTAGGAACCTGAACCTCACCCTGTCTTACTGTCAGACTTCTTTGTTTGGCTTTCTGAAAGCATCATGGGAAAACGTTGCCCTTCTCCTGAAAGGGTAACAGGAAAAAAAGTCTTTATTACACTGGATGTAGTGCTTGTAGAGTAGAAGTATGCTTGGAAGTGAGCTATATACATTATACTATACTTATACTATACATTACTACAAGAACTATACATAGTTTATATATATATATATATATATATATATATATATATATATATATATATATATATATATATATATATATATATATAATTTGCGAAGTTTTATGTCTTTCTGTTGTATTCATTTTTTGTAATACTTCCAAAATAAAGAAAGAAAGAACGAAACCCAGTCACTCGTGGCATCGACAGAGCTGTGAATCGAGCGTTCTTTCGCCCAGGCTCTCACATATATATGCATGCATCTAAACATGCACATTTCATGCACAAACACACTTTTAAATGTGACAACTGAAAGTTAATGGCTGCTGTATCTTTATTCTTTCATTTTCTTTTAGGCTTAGTCCCTTTAATAATCAGGGGTCGCCACAACGAAATGCACCGCCAACTTATCCAGCAAATGTTTTATTCCAGCAGCAGCCCATCCCTGAGAAACAACGCCCAAAGCCTCTCATTATCTACTTTCACTTTCGCTCTCGAGGATAGGGAAACCTTGTATGCACAGACATCAATTAGCCTATAAATAATTCATTTCATTTAAGCACAAAGATTTGTTTCAAAACTATTTCTAAATTCAGTTCTAATTTCCAGCAAACGAATAAATTAACAATAATAACAAAGTATGGTAAAAAAACTGGGTTTTACCCAATGCTGTGCCCCAAATGGTCTAAAACCTGACAGGTGGGCAAATCTAAGCTTGTTTTTAATAAAACAGATATAAATATGGATATAATAAATAATACTGCTAATAATAATAACATTATACAAAAGCAAATTGTTACGAATAAACTGAAAAAGCCTCCCGAGATGAAGAAGGCATGAAAGTATGGTTTTTATATTTATGTAGGCTAGAAAATAATATGCTTTGTAATATTTTAATATTCTTTTTCATATGTAAAGATATTTGCGTATTGCTCTACATCTTGTGTGTATTAAGCAGTGTGTACGCGAGGCGCACAACAAACGCGCTGTGCGCTGGACAATGGACTGGCTTTGTTCTTGTCTATTGAAAAATCTATTATAGTTCCTCAAAATGGCAACGCGCCAGCAATGCGCCTCAACACGCCTTCCTTTTTAGACCAGAACGCACATATGAGCGCAAATGCATTTGCTATTTAAACAGCGTGGCGCAAAACGTCAAAATGACTCTTGCGCCAAGCTGAAACTAGAAAACAACAACTGCGTCGCACCTTGCGCTACTTTGCGCCAGGTGTATAATAGGGCCCTGAGTGTGACATGGTTGGCTTTAGCAAAGTCTCTTTATTTAATAGTGTTTGACTTTAGACTCCATGGGCTCTATTATAATGATCTTGACGCAAAGTCTAAAGTGCATGGCGCAAAAGCATTAAAGGCATGTCTTAATCAGCTTTTGCTATATTAAGGATAGAGAAACGTGGTTTGCACCACAGCACATTTGCTATTATTAATAGCATGGTGGAATTTGTAAGTGAAAAAACTGAACGGATCACTAGCGAGAAAACTCAAAATTCAGCTGCCATAATGCAGCTCTTGCTTTATGAAAAACAAAAACTCAGCTTCTGGTATGAATTGTGAAACAGACCCTCTGAAGTGCAAGGATAAAGAATGAGCCTCCTCTATTTGGCCTCTTTACTTTCTCTTTCTCTTTACTTTCACTCTTTGCTCCTTTACTTTCGTGGATAAGGAAATGTTGTTCGCACTCCACTGAAAACATCCATTAGCCTACATATTTAATTTCATTAAATTTGTTTCAAAACTACTTCTAAATTCAGTTCTAATTTCCAGCAAACAAACAAAGTGTGGTCAAAAAATGTAGTTATATCCAAACACCTCTTGTTCTTATGCCCCATATAGTGACGCATACGTCTCCAAAACCTGATAGGTGGACAAATCTAAACTTGTTTTTAATAAAACAAACATAAATATGCATATAATAAATAATACGGCTAATAATAATAACATAAAATAACTTAAAAATGCAAATTGTCATAAATAAACTGAAAAAGCCCCCTGGACGTGAAGAAGGCATAGAGGTAGTGTTAGTTTATAGCTATGTAGTAAATAATCATTTTTGTAACATTTTAATTCTTAATTTTTTTTTCATATGTAAAGATGTTTGTGTATGGCTGTAAATCCTGTGTATATTAAGCATTAAAACCTGCATAGGTGCATAACTAACGCTCTGGACTTTAGACCTGCTTTTTCTTAGTCAATAACACAGTCTATTTCAGTTTCTCAAAATTGTATTACACCAACAATGGACCTTAACAAACCTCCTTTATAAATTGGCACATCCATGAGTCCACAAAAATAAAATGAAAAACTATCATTGTTGTAATATCACTAGGAAATGTTGTTACCAATCAAACGCAGCCTGGCATGTGCATAATACTGATCCTTTGTGCAAACTAACAGTCAATCTTTTGTCTTGCCTGATATTCAGATACTCACTAGATCTACATGTGAAAAGGAAACCATGGTGTTTAAAACTCATGCACACTTTCCATGTACTGAACTCTTACTATTTAGCTACGCCTCAGTACATCCCCATTTTCATTATATGGCCACTTTAAGGAAATTGTTCTCAACCACTTTGTTTGGAATGCCTCTAGCACTGCACATTTTAAATGCAGCCTTTGACAATCCCATTTAGCTCTTAGTTTCTTGACAAATGAACTGATGATCTGAATCAGGTATGTTTGATTAAGGAGGCCTGCAGTGTTGGGGGCACTCCAGAAATGTAAATGAGTTGCAACAAGAAGCAATTTTCAAGCTTTCAGTCATCTGTCAGACCCATTATCTGACAAAGCAAAAACACTTTCACATAATAACCTGCTGTGACAGCCAGGGCGTGATTTCATTGACTGCTGAAGACTAAAAGTGAAAAAGGGAGAAGTGAGTGGTTAGAGACCATCTCTCAGTAATAATTGCTGAGAGGGGTTTGTGTTTTACAGTGATCCAAAGAAAAAGCTCACACTGCCATTGAGAGATGGCTGCCACCACGGAACAGATACTTAAGCAAAGAGCAACTTAAAGGTTGAACAACAAAGCAACATTGTGTTATCTTGACAAATTCTGTTATTTACCAAGGAAGTGGCACACAGACTTCTCTAAACCAAGGTCTTCCTCAGGTTCCTTAGCTTTGGTGCCCTAACCAATCAAGTCACTGGTCAACCAGCATCATGCCCATCATCAGGCCTGAATTAAAGGATAAACAGTTCTTGGGAAGATGACCGTCTTCTACTGGTAACTTTAAATAATCATGTGGTTTTAAATATTCAACTTGCAATGACCAGAGGTCAAGCCTCACCCCAACATTTAGACTGTTCTTGCAACACATTGCTGATCCAAATAGAGACAAACAAAATATCATTAGCCCCTACAGTCTTAGTATACTTGTCTAATGCCACGTGACTAGTCTGTGCTCTAAAGCCTGGTTTATACTCAACACGTCTGCTTGTTCGGTTTGGGTGCACACAACATTTTTTGAGACTCGAGCAAACAGTGTGCGCGGCACCGCAACTGATTTAAGTTAAATATGAACCACTTTGAAGAGATTTTGTCTGAAACAGTACAGCTGTACAGACACCTTTATGACCCGTGATCAGAGAGATAACCATATGATCAATAATTCTTGGCTAAAAATTGCAACTGCCGTGGGAAAGGAGAAAGTTTTTGTTAAAAGGTTTGGAAAAACCTGAAGGATTAGTTAATTAAAAGTCAAAAGAGGCCGTGGCAAAAGTGGAGACCCAGGTACACAATTACAGAATCAGTTTTTCCACCATTCATAGGTTTTATACTGATGTATATGTTTAATTTTGAATTTAAAACAATTCAATAGTCACAAAACTGTAATGAAGTCAGAATTATTTCTTTGATAACTGGAAAGGAATATTTAAACCTTTTGGTTTACAATATACTGATGCTGTTTCTCTGGGCTTTATTGGTGTTATTACATTGGACCATTATTGCCTTTTAGTATAAGTATCGAATAGAAACTAGCCAGACAATAATGTGCAAATTGTAAATGGGCAAAATCTCAAAAACATCTGTATTTTTAGTAAGTGTGCTTTTTTTGCTTTTATTTTTGCGTTAATAAAACATATATTGGTAGAGCAACCCATGTTCTTTTGTCATTAATATTTTAACAAATTGTAATAGGTATAACTTTCCGAGATATGAACAAAAGCAAGTGATGACCAATAATTATGTGGTAGAAATAGCAACAGCTGTGGGAAAGGAGGAAAGTTTATGTTAAAAAGTTTGGAAAAACCTGAGGTATAAGTTTGTTTATGCCAAAAGAGGCCATGGCAAAAGTACAGACCCGGGTGCACAATTACAGAATATGTTTTTCCACCAGTCATAGCTTTTCCACTGATGTACATGTTTGTGGAGCTAGTATCAGTATTTTTTTTATTACATAATCAACTGAAACATAATTAAAACAAGAAATCAAGTTCTCAAACACAAATAAAAAAAGGTGAAAATTGGTTTTAGAGAGATACACAGTGCAATATATAAGCTTGAAATTACTGGCTTATATGGCTACAGAATTGCCTTGAGCCTTTAGACTCATTTTCTTAAATACCCAGAACCAGATGTGTAAATGCAAAATATTTTTAAAAGTATTGTATAGGCATTTTATCTAGGCAGAACTGGAGTTTTGGGAAAGCGAAAGTTATATTTTTTCAAACTTGGTTTCAAACTGAAAGATATTTTATGTCATCTGCTCACATTTCAGCTAACTTAATATAATATTGATTCATTTGGTACAACCTCCATGGTTCATTATGCATTTAGATATTGCATTTTCCTTTTTTATTTTAAAATTTCCCAGTCCCTTTAATTACTCTCTGAACTGGCTCTGTTCATGTTAGAATGTTTGTCCATGTGCGGAAATATGGATCCCTGCAAGTAAATGTTCGATCAGTAAGCATAAGTCTGTATTTTTACAACGGTGGACAACTTTCATGTGTTAAACAGTTTTACTAAAAAGCATTCATTATGCTTGTATTGTGTTGGTTTGTTTATAGCATGCAAGGTTTATGCATGTTTTTTCATCTCTGTGAGAGAATTACAGCGCCACATAGTGGACTGGCACATAAAAAACTATTTTTTGAGATGTAGCCCAAAACAGAAAGCCCTACAAGTAAATGTGTTTGGGGAAATCTATTTAGAATTGACCTCCTGG
This sequence comes from Danio rerio, assembly GCF_052040795.2. Lineage (NCBI taxonomy): Eukaryota > Metazoa > Chordata > Actinopteri > Cypriniformes > Danionidae > Danio > Danio rerio. The sequence goes on from NC_141032.1 coordinate 11,222,086, forward strand.
GGGTAACAGGATGTAATTTAAAAAGAGGACCATGACTTGCCACACATTCTGCAGTGAGCCATCAATTCCTAAACTTATCAGATCCTTACTTTGATTGTGTCTATTTTGGTGGGAATGAAACTATCATTCCAGTTGCAAAGAAACATTTTAAATAAATAATACACAATGGTAAAAATCACTTAAATTGAAAATATTCTTTGAAATGATCTTCTTGAGTGAAGGGAAATAACTGCAGCAGAGGGATCAAAAAAACGTATCTGTTGTATCTTCAAACTTACTGAAACAAAACATGGAACCAAGACAATTAGTTCTCACCTCAAGCGTCCTGCAATTTTGGGAGCCAGTTGACCTTTGTTCACATAAAATGCAAAAGATTTTCATCAGTGTGGCTCTAGCCAATGTAAATCTGCCCAGGATGTAAGAGAAGCCAGGGCTGGCAATACTGCTGGAGAAAGGGTGGAGTCCTCTGCAGGAAGGGAGTTCTTGCTTTTTTTTCTCAGGGTCTTCCACTAAGAGCTAAAAAAAAAAATCATTACAGTATATTGTGACACAGTTTTGCATTGGATATTGATGTGTGTTGATACAACGGAGTTTTGAAAAAGAAACAGAGCAGAAAAGTACATTTTAATGTTTTAACTCTTTTCTTTTCTATTAATACAGGATCATCAAGAACAGCTAATGTAGTATAGTACAATGGTTCTCAAAGTGGGGGTCGGGACCCCCCAAGGGGTCGCGGGACAATGAAGGGGGGTCGCCTGGTGATTTCCAAAAATCTAATTATTTTTATTAAACCATAAGAATTACCATATTTTATCCATAACCTTCTTTTTCTGTAGAGAAAAAAATAGTCGTATATACCATATATAGTTACTATAGTAGCTTATAGTTACTACTTCTATTGGATTGCAACCCCTGGGGTAATTACATTGTATTAAAGACACAGCAATAGCGTCAGATGCAGCAGATTTCATAACACCTGGTTAAACTTTGTGGCCCATTTACAGCTCTCATACATTAAAAAAATTAAAAGAAGAATAGACTTGGGTCCATTAGTGTGTGTGCGCCATTGCATGCAAGGTTTCTGTATTTAGAACCACCTCAGAGGATACTGGGGGTCGCGAGTCACTGGCATTGTCATTTTGGGGGTCACGGCCTGAAAAGTTTGGGAACCCCTGGTATAGTAGATAGTCATTAGTTAAAATCAGCATGTCCCTGTTGTGATGACAATGATACAATATAACAGGCAACACTCTAGCTTTACAATGTGGCATGACTTCATAACTTACATGTTGAGGGTGGGTCGCTGGGTTTGTGGCTGTTGTACTTGCTATTGTTTTATAGGAACTTTATCATCTGTTTTTAACCCATATCTAGTGCTCACACATATTTTGAGTGAGGGGTAAGAGCAGACAAAAACATGTACTGTGAACATACACCCAGAGCATTGGGCAGCTACTGAGTAATGCTATTGGGTAATAAATAACATGAAAATCAGACCCCTTCTTGCCTCTGTATGTTTCCCCTGTAAACCATACAAGAATTGTGCAGGTAACATTAATACAAACAAATAAACAACAGCTGTGTATGCTCTCTTCGCATCATTATTGTAAAAATTAAGATCAGTAATAAGTAAATAAACAAGGACAGTGCTTTACTGAGAAAAGCACTTCCAGTAGCCATAGCATTGATGTCAATTAAAAGTGTATTAAAGATCATTATGTGGGTTATTTTATTCATGGCTAAATAATCACAAATTATTCTTACTATTAATTAGATGGGACAAGTCTTCTCAAGGCGAAGCAGTGGCGCAGTAGGTAGTGCTGTCGTCTCACAGCAAGAAGGTCGCTGGGTCGCTGGTTCGAGCTTCGGCTCATTTGGCGTTTCTGTTTGGAGTTTGCATGTTCTCCCTGCATTGGCATGGGTTTTCACCGGTTGCTCCGGTTTCTCCAACAGTTCAAAGACATGCAGTACAGGCTAATTGGGTAGGCTAAATTGTTCGTAGTGTATGAGTGTGTGTGAATGTGTGTGTGTATGTTTCCTAGAGATGGGTTGCGGCTGGAAGGGCATCCGCTGCGTAAAAACTTGCTGGATAAGTTAGCGGTGCATTCCTCTGTGGTGACTCTGGATTAATAAAGGGACTAAGCCGACAAGAAAATGAATGAATGAAGTCTTCTCAAAATGGGCATTTAATCACAAGGTCAAGGTCTTCCTTGAGAAAAAGAGACTTTAGTGATCATCTGAAAAAGGGGAAGATGCTAAAGCACTATAGCAATAAGTTATTTTAGCCTAGTCATAAAATTTAGTTTGGACTATCTACAAAAAAAAATAAAAAATACATAGATAGTTATAACAGTATAGTTGAAAGGGTCATAAGTCAAATTTAAATAGTAAAATTCACCTCTTCTCCGTGCAGAGTTTGCATATTCTTTACATGTTTACTTGCATGGGTTCCCACCAAGCATTCCGGTTTACCTCATACATGCAGTATAGATTAACTAGATGAAGTAAATTGGCTAGTTTGCATGTGTGGGTGTTTCCCTGAACTTGGGGTTGCACAAGTAAGTCCACTCTTAGGGCTGGGTTGCGGCAGGAAAGGCATCCTCTGGTAAAATGTGACAGACTAAGTGGCGGATCATTTTGCTGTGGTGACCCTTAATAAAGAAGGAAAACCTTAAGGAAAGTGAGCAGCAGCTAAACTTTAACCATGGTGCGCACAAGCTCAATTGAATGTGTGCTCTGCTTTGTGTGCCTGCAAAAACTGCCTCTGCCCAAGCCATTGAAATGAATGGGTTTCATATGGCATTGCTTTCTGCATTTGGTTTGAAAGCCCGTTCACTCTGATTACTTACAAGCTTTGCAGAGTGAACAACACAGTAAATGCAAATTTTGAATGATATAGACAACAAGGAAACAACTATTTTAATTAAACTTACAGGTTGTGATTCAGATATGATTGAAGCTGTTTCAAATAAACATGGAACTTACTCTACTTGCTCAGCAACCTAAAAAGAGCAAGAGCACCTGCCTCAATCATGTACACCTTCTACAGAGGCACTATTAGGAGCATCCTGACCAGCTGTGTGGTTTAGAGCCTGCAATGCATCCTGCAGGAAAACTCTTCAACGCATAGTGAGAACAGCTGAGAAGATCATTGGTGTCCCTCTCCCCTCCCTCCAGGACATTTACTGCACCCGTCTCACTCGAAAAGCCCTCTGCATAACAGCAGATCTCACCCACCCAATGTGCAGTTTCTTTAGTCTGCTGCCATCAGGGAGGAAACTGCGGAGTCTCCAGGCCAGGACCAACAGACTGAAAGACGGCTTCATCCATCAGGCTGTCAGGAAGCTGAACTCCCTCCCAGCTCTGCCACCACTCCCCTCCCCATGCACCTTTGAACTCTGACACACATGAAAACACACACGCACACACATAGATGCATACATCTGCACTGGTCACTTAATGCAACATTGGACTACCTCTTTATATATCATGACACTGTCACTTTATCATAACTATCATGTATACAAGCCTTTTTGCACTATATACTGTTCTATATCTGCACAACTCTGGTTTGCACTCATTGCCATATGCCCTTAAATTCATTGTATTGTTTACAAATTTTTATTCTTTACGTATGTTTTAGACTACATTTTATGTATATTTTTAGATCACATTTTATGTATAATTGTATTTATTGTAAATTATTTCTTAAAACTCTTCTTTTTTTGTATTGATATTATATGTTAGGCACCTAGGGTCTGAGTATAACGTAATTTCGATTCTCTGTATGTCCTGTACATGTGGTTGAATTGACAATAAAGCTAACTTTGACTTTGACTATGACACATTTCCTGTAAAGGTCTGCATAGCCCCCTGTAGTTGTTGGTATTAATCTTTAATTTAAAGTGATCCTATCATGCAAAATCAACTTTTGGTAGCTGTTTGGACAGAAATGTGTGTAGGTATAGTTTTTATACAGCCGTGGTATAAACATATAGTATAATAAGCACTTCAAGTCCTTTTTTTTATATTCTAACGATAAATCAGGATACAAATCAAGAGGAAACAAATCCAGAGGAAACCCACATGAAGAACATGCAAACCTCACACAGAAATGCCAACTGGCCCCAAATGATTTATTGCAACCACCATGCAAGTTTTTTTTTGCAGTTATGTAGTTTTAAAATACATTATCTCTATTATATTTATTATATCTATTACAGTTTATTTATTATATACATTAAGGATGCTACAAGAATAATATGCAATGTTTTTTTGGTGGAAATCTACATGTAATGTTTAAAAGTTAAAGGTTAGGCTTAAAAGTTTAGGCTTAAATCAGAGACTCAAAGTGCATGCAAGTTCATCATCATTCAATAAGCACAATCTCCTATAGATTATGCATCTCCAATGTGGCTGACATACATTTCAAGAGTGAAATACTGGTGTGGCTGACAGTAATATATGAATAATTAAATTCTTTGGTCCCACTTTATATTAAATGGCCTTAACTAATATGTACTTACACAGGAACTAATAGTTTGTTACAATAAACTTATTGTGTAAATACTGTACATGTATTTATTGTGTACTTATGCTTGATTAAATACATGTATGTAATTACGTCTGTAATTAACTTTTGTAATTACATTTATAAATACACTGTTGACCATCCCTTACACCTTAACCCACCCTTAAACCTACCCATACCAGCAAACCTGTTCATAACCCAACCTCTATCCTAACTCAAAATCACCACAAGTTTTCTCAAATACATTATAAACACAGTAAGTACATTGTATTTATTTTTTGATGCAAGTACATAGTAGTTAAGGACACTTAATATAAAGTGGGACCTATTCTTCCCTTGGATTTTTAATATACAGCTTTGCTATACCTCTTGTTACTGTTCATTATGAAACCACATGATAATTTGAAAATATAACAGATCATTATTTTAGCCAAAGTGCCGCACACACACACACACACACACACACACACACACACACACACACACACACACACACACACACGCACTGTTTTCTTGTTACATTAAGTCCATAAGTGCTCCAGCAGGTTACAGATCAATCGGAATTAACAGCAGCCCACCCACATGCAGGTCATCATTTTAAGTAGCTGTCTAGTGTGAGACAGCAAGATAAAGAGTACACGAGTGAAGCAAATAAAAGATTACTTTCATCAAAGAATCATAGGTTGATTTTTCTTATGTCTAAACAAAACAGGGACTGTAGCAGAAAAATAGCACTTGACTTTAAAGACAAACTCAATTAGTTTGTTAATATTAAACCATATACGCACAATATGCCTGTCAAGTCAGCATGTTGTCCAATAGCTACATGTCCAGAACTAAATGATTTAAAACAAGTCTTGCAGGGAGGCATCAGTGATCTTTTCACAGATTAACCTTTAAATGTAACTGGACAGACACCACAGGCTTACCATTATATCACTCAAGAAAAATCAACTCATAGTTTTAAAACTAGGCCTACATACATTTGCACTTTTTTTGTTACCTTGCACTTTGAAATTCTTCATGAGTTAAAAATATATATTTTTTTCCAATCACACACCATAATGAATACTTTTAATTTTTTTTTTTATTCTAATAGTGCTTCAGTGTGTCCACTAGATCTTGCGATTCTTGGATTATCATGTGACTTTTCTTCCCTCTCTTTTAGAAATCAAAGCTTAATTTACAGCATCATTAATTATGTTATAATTATCATAATCAGTGTTAAAACAGCTTTATATTTTTATCAAAATGTGATATACATAGTACGCTACAAATATATATAATTTTAAAAGTGCATTTTATTACATTCTGAAATTCACAATACTACTGTTTTGTTGCATTCACCCACTCATATTTTGTAATGTACCTGTAATAGATATAATTATATAGCTATGCCCAATAAACTACTATTGCTAAAACAACAAGTCTAAAACTTTTGCACAACTTGAGTATAATTGTGAGTATAATTCATAAAAGAAGTTACTCGTGCGTCATTAATAGATTAAATCTAAATTTATATGCAAAATATCTGAATCAAATGTCATGACAACTGACTGAATGAATCACGAATCAACTAAATCTAGTTCATGAAAGTTAAAGTCAGCAGCTGGAAGCATCAGAATGTATTTCTTATGTACCTGATGCTACTGATTTGTGCCGCTGGTTGCATGGAAACTGATCAGTGCTCTCTCTCTCTCTCTCTCTCTCTCTCTCTCTCCCTCTCTCTCTCTCTCTCTCTCTCTCTCTCTCCAGACGCGTTCACGGCTCGCGCTGCGTGCGGATCTTCAGCACTAAACTAGACGGAATATTTGCGCAAATGCCACTGGACTCCGTTTTCTGCAACAAACACTCGAAGGGGAATGCCGTGAAAAGCAGTGGACATCTCAGAAGACAGAGAGGGAAAATGTGAGTCCGTCTTGGGTATGAATGAGAAGTGTTCTAAGAGCGCACAATATTACATGCCAACGCGTTTGAATTTGGAAACGACACACTTGGCAGCTATAAAAATGTTGCTGTATAGCGATAAAGATGTTTAATGAAACATCATATCAGTGTAAATTTTGGTTTTATTTGTAATGCGTTTTTCGTTTTAGTTGTTAAGTTGTTAAGTCGTTTAGTTGTTTCGTTTTAGCGAAAAAGTTGCGACACATACTGTAGCTGTTTTTTTTCTTGTAAATATTATTTCAACAAAATGTATTTATTTACATGCTAAAATGGACAATAATGTTTCATTGCAATATATTAGAAATTGACAGCTCATAATTTAATCTGATTAAGTGATGTGGTCAGCTAGGGTGATTTAACCTAATCACTATAATAATTTTGCCTCGAATAAAAGATAATTTAAACGTTAATACATTGAGAAAACAACATTTCTTACAGTGCATTTGATTTAATAATTAGTGTGTACACAAAATACTGTATATAATTGTACATGTTGTATCTGTATGTTTGGTGTATCTGTCAAAAGGTTTACTGATATTCAGATCCAAAGATCTGTTCTTAAATAAATACATCACTTAATTTGTCTATTCACCTTTAAACCTTCAAAGGAGTGTCAGGTTATAGTACTTTGCGATTTGTGACTTTAGGTCTACTTTATGTGGCATATTGAAAATAACAGATACATAAACAGTGCAGGTTGGCAGCCAGGACTCTATTTAAACTATCACACACCAGCAGCAGTCAGAAGCACTCAGACATTGTATGACATTAATTATTAAAGTAGACAAGGAAGCACAACAGTTTGTAGACTAAGAATAATAAAGCTTTAGTCGCTTTCATAAGACATAGATGGAACCCAATGATCAGCTGCCACAGACATAATGTATATAATAACAGCTGACACACTGTTAGGTCTGCATCAAAAAGCTATTATAACATGGTTGTTTTTCATCCACCGTTTCCTGTTCTCTCAACACCCACACACAGTTTACCTTTATATTACTGTGTACAGTACACTGAAAATGTTCAGTTGTTACCTTATAAGAACTTCAAAATCTGACCCTGACACTCACTTTACCTTTAAATGCAGCGTTATTTTTTATAATGTGATGTTAAATAAATTTAGAATATAAATTTTGAATATTACAGCATTTGTTAGCACATACTCAGTTTACCTGAAATATTTTGCAATGTTATGCTAAAAATGAACATGATTTTAAATAGAAGGCTCCTTTGAACAATTCATGATCCTACAAAGCATGTATCCATTGGGATTGCTTATAGTTTATGTTTTCTTGAAGCATTTTAGCTATAAATAATCACTTGATTAATAAATTAGGCACTTATTTGATTGGATTGATTGATTGATTGATTGATTGATTGATTGATTGATTGATTGATTGATTGATTGATTGATTGATTGATTAATTCAGCTATAAATGTCATGAGATTAATAAATATGAAACTGCAGGGAAATTATCCATGGCTAGTTTGATTGTCTAATGGCTTCACAAGAATGTGAAGGGCAGCTAATAAGAGCCATTTTGAAGCAGAGAGGATGCACATAGTGGCTGGTCATGTGAACAGTAGCAAACAGGTGAAACAGTTCATTTTGTTATATGGTATTCATTTTATTGAGCCAGAAGCATGGATACTGTTTTATCATTTCAAATTTCTGTAAAGCTGCAAAAATATTACAAGCTGCAGTTTGATCTGGATCTATGCTTTTTGTAGTAAAATGATTGTTCTTCTTATAAGTTTACATTAGTTCAGAGAAGACCATATTTGGCTTTAATGCTACAGATCCTACATAGATACAAAGAAATTCTTGCTGCTCTCTGTTTATAAAAATGGGGCTAGAAAACATACTTTTGCATATTAGAGTAAAATAGCCTGTGCTTTTTCTTTAAAATAATCTACTTTGAAGATAAATGACATAAAAAAGATAGCTAATTGAGAAATGATCTTCATTTATTCGACAGCACACATGCTGCAAATCCTCACAGTGCAAACACACTTTTTGAAAACAGACTGCATTTTCACACAACACAAGCAATTTACCAAAAAATGCTTACAATTACATGCTGCATTTTTTCACGACACTTCAAATAGCACAGAACACAACGGAAATGTTTCAAGGGGACCCTAAAACGTGACAGATCCGGCAATTTAGGTTATGGTTATTTAGGCTAATAAAAAACAAAAAACAAGGGAATCAAGATGTTCTTGCCTTTAAAAGATCACTTACACTTCACTGAGCAATAGTAATGGCACAGTAATGGCATCCATCACGTTTTTGGGTCTCCTTGAAACCTGTCCAGTGTTTTCCATTGTTTTTGCAAGTGTTGTAATAAAATGTGTTGCGTTTTATTAACCTGCATGCGTTGTGTGAAAATACAGCATGTTTTTTAATGTGTATGCATTGTGAGGTTTTATAGCATGTGTGCTGTCAATTTGACAAAGATTCTTTCACAATTTTTTTCAAATAGTTTTTTTGTATTTGGATGTGCTTTCTTAAATTGCAGCACTTTAAACTCTTTCGGCCACTGTATAATTTCCTCTACGTGATAATTTGCTACCATTGTTTTAACTGTATGTTTTTTAAAAGGGCTAGTTTAATCAAAATTTAAATCGCTGTCATCATTTACACACCCTTCACTTGTTCAAGGCCTGTTTAAGTTTCTTTCACACAACAGAGAAATGCTGGTTTATGGCAACCATTAACTCCCATATGAAAAAAAATCCTGCTATGGAATTCTACAAGCATTTTATAAACTATCTTCTTCATAAGCAAGAAACTCATAAAGGTTCAAACTACATGAGGGAGATTAAATGGTGAGGTATAACATTTTTGCTAAAGCTATCCCTTTCTTTATTTTTATATAACCTTTTATCTTTAGTGTTATGTACAGTCATTTTTTATTTTGCCTTAGTATTTTTACTGTCATTCTAGCTCTGTATTGTTATTATTATTTTGAATCCATAAAAATAAATCACTCATTATTTTAAAGACCTATTTTAAAGATTCAAGTTGTGTCATTCAGTTTTAACAGCACAAGTTCATAATTTTATAATATTTTTGATTTGAATAAAAACAACTGATTTAGATGTTACCATTTTAGATGATGATGATGATGATGATGATGATTATTATTATTATTATTATTATTCAGTACATTTGACATGACCAACAAAAGAAAACTCATCTAAGATTTATTTGAATTAAAGTTCTTAATCTTAATGTTAGAGCCATAAATTCTACATGAGCAACCAGAATAACAGTTTGATCAAACTAGCAATATTAAGTGGTAAAGTGGCAATATTAGACCAATTATCTCTTTTAAGATCTATCTTATGACATGTCATTTAATACATTGTTGTTCAGCTCTGTCAAAGCTTTCATCCTTCTTTCCTCTTTCACCCATGAACTTTTTATTCTCTTCATGCGATTCCGTGTAGTCTTGCTTGAGAGAATGGACACAAATCTTTTTTGAAAAGTCATGGACAAGTTCAAGACAAAAAAATCTATGTCTATGTATCACCACGCATACTTGTTAGAGTTGATTAATGCTGGTCCGGCTGATTGATTACATTTTTCAACTGAACAAAAAGCTACACTGAAAAAAATTATTCAAAGATGATTCCTTGGATTTACTCAATTTTATTATGTTAAGTGTTTGTAAACAATTTAATTGTGTTGAATTTAAACAAACACATTAAGCTGAACATTATTCAATTTAATTTGATTGTTCAAATTCAACACAAATAAATTGTTTGCAACAGTTTTGCATGCAACACTTTTTTCAGTGTAGATAAACTTCTTAAGAAGTTTGTTTTTTTAAAAAAATGCAAAAATGTAATAGGGATTCAGTTAAAAGAGAAATAATGTTATATCACATATGAGTCTGTCGTTTGTGACTATATAATTCATCGTGTTAACAGCGTTTACATCTTTTTTATTTCTTGTTCCATTCTCTATGGGTACTTTGGGCTTTCATTGCAGGGTCACATCAGTTTTCTCCCCCAAAATGTTCTGTCCTGAACCTTTTAACCTCATTTTTCGTCCTTCTCTTCTTTCTTCTCTTCTGTAATGTAAGACTCGCTCCTCAGATTCTCTTGTTTCCTCTCTTGTTCTCTCTGTTGAATCATGTAAACATCCTGTGTGGTTTCTCCTCACCCCCTGCATGCTACCCTCTCATGTCTTGTTTCAACATTTATTCTGTCCATCTCTCCATTCTGCTGCCATTGAGATTTTATTGAATTTGTTTTGTATTCTAGCTCTCTCAGTAAAAGGTGTTTGCAGATATCTGCTTTAGGTCGTAGTTGTTGCCATCTTTTGCTGTCGATTTCTTCTTATGTGTCCAGCTCAGACTCTCTCTTGCGAAAATGTCATGACAGAACCTTGTGGTACAGCCTTTCCAAGGGGCTTGTGAATCTTATCCCTTTTCTTCACCACTTTACTCTTTTTTTTTTTAGGTCAGCATTTCCCACTTTCAAAAAAGAAAACTTTATGAAACAGCAAGGTTAAAATAAATCACTTTTCTTTTGAACCTGGGTAAATAGATGTCTTGTTTTTTCTTTTTTTGGCAAGGGAATGCTTCGGTCACTGAAGCATGAAAGCTGAGCTAATGCCTTCCTTTCGCTCTCTCACTCTTTCTATCTCCCGTCTTTAGCCTTCAGTTAAGGATCTATTTGCCAGGCATTTCAGCTGCTTTTGTAGTCTAGAACGTCTTATTCCCCCCTCCCTTTAACAAACAGTCGCTTCTTTAGGAGACTCCCACTCGTTATGTGATACTAAAAGGTACTTAGAGATCGATTTCATTTTTAATCTGCGTAAGTGGACAGTGGCGGGTCCGCTACCATTTGTCAACTGCAAACCCACAGACTTTTGTATTCTGGATGTGTTGTTTGAGCATTCAGAATTATACACCAGATAGATGTGCTGTAATCCTAATATATTCTTCTTCTTCTTTTTTTCTTTTTTTGGTAAACTGTAGGCTTGAAACCATTTTTTTTTTTACTGCGGTTAAGGTTGAAAATTATTGCAGCCAATCAAGGGAGCTGCCTTCTGGAGCATGTTGCTCTGAAGATTTGTAAGAGGATAGCTGCTTCTTATATGCTGCTAATATATTAATGAGCAAAGGTGGGAAGCTATTTTTAGATAGTTGCACAAAAAAATTGAAAAGTGTGAATTAAAAAAGTTGATCATCTTTGTCTGCACGTCAGACAAAAAAAGCTTCATTTTAGGTGAAACTATTATTATGGATTACTGACCACAATGCTGCTAGGATTAAATATCTAAAATGGCAACCACAGTTCAAATAGCAGGCAGTGTTCCTTGCCTTCCCTCTCTTGTACTGTACATCATTTAGGCTTTTCCATGTGCAATATTTAAGACTACCAGTACTGGTGCTAAGACTAAGTTACAGTTTTTCTTAGTCGCTTTGGTACATTTCTCAGATTGAATTTCTCAAAACTACACTGAAAAAAGTGTTTCATGCAGAACTGTAGCAAACAATTTATTTGTGTTGAATTTAAACAAACAAATTAAATTTAATATTGTCCAACTTAATTTGTTTGTATAAATTCAACACAAATAAATTGTTTGCAACCACTTAACGTAAAAAAAATTTAGTAAATCCAAGGATCTAAATTTGAATAATTTTTTTTAGTGTACCTGTTCAATCGTCACGTCACTGTGCACATCAAAACATTATTTCTCATTTCTTTGAACAAGCTGCAAATGCTTTGGTACAATCATGCAAACAGTTATGTAGAATTCTCTGCTGTTTCCTACATTATCAAATACTTATGACATGTTGATCAAAATGCATTATTGGTCTCTGTTGAATAGTCTCAACCCCCACAACATTTAGGCATTAGTTTATAACATTATTTACATGCAGAATGGTTAAATAAGTTGCCATAATACTATGTCATAAAGTTTTTCACTAGACATTCTTTCTAAATCTGTTCTGAATTGGTAAAATGCTCCCATATAACTTTCTCTTACGAATGTGAATTTCAAAGGAGGTTGTCACATTTCTCTATTAGGTTTGTTGTTGCTGCTGTTTTTTTCTTCTTCTTTGTGCTATGCAGTGCTGTATTTTTCTTTATGTATCACAATGACATGACCTGACATGGTGACATGGTACCTTTATACCTTTACAAAAGGCATACATTTGTTCTTAAAAGGTCCATATTGGTTCTTCAAAAGTATATATTAGTACCTAAAAACACTAACAGTACCTAACAATACTATTTACATTTGCACAACAGTTAATGCATTTCTCAAAACAATTAGTCATTTGTGCATATCGTAGTAGCAGTTTCTCATTCCTTCCAACAAATTGCAAATGCTTGCACTAAATGCAGTGATGTCTAACTTTACTTTAGTTTTCAAATGGCTGTACATATATAGTGCTGTCTTGAGCATTTTCAGGAAGTGTCACTAAAATCTGACTTTATTTAATTGGAAAAATGTACAGAGTAGTAAACTGTCATGATAAAAACCTGACAAAGCCATTTGACTATCTTGATCATAAACAATGATGTCCGGACTTTTCATCTTGATGACACTGACACTTTCATTGACATCAATACTTGCTTTTGAGGAATGAGCTATCCATTTTGAGCATGTGACATGCTTTTGCGGTTATTATCTAGGTTTTGGAGATTGTACTAAGTGTTTTGAGAAATGCATTAACTGTTGTGCAAATGTAAATAGTGCTGTGAAAAATGCACCGTAGCCACTGAGAAAACTGTAAATGCCTAGATGGATGGATGGATGGATGGAAGGATGGATGGATGGATGGATGGATGGATGGAAGGATGGATGGATAGATGGATAGACAGACAGACAGACAGACAGACAGACCGGGGGGTCGCCACAGCGGAATGAACCGCCAACTCATCCAGCAAGTTTTTATGCAGTGGATGCCTTTCCAGCCTCAACCCATGTCTGGGAAGCATCCACACACACATTGAGTGATGTATAACTTGATACTTAAATAACAGAAGAATTCTCTAAAGACGTGTTTAAAGCTGGTCACATCATACTTGAGCAGAGCAAAGTTTAGTTCATGAGGGAGCAGTCATAAGATGCACTGATGGAGAAATTGTAAGTTAATAAACTTTAATTGTATGGAATTGCTAATTTTTCAAAGGGCATTAGAATAACTTCACTACATATCATTGGGCTAACTGCACATGAAAAAAAATCACCAATTTAGTCAAAATCTATTAAATTTAAAAGAGCGCAAAATTCAGAAGGCATGTTTCCTCCGGGTGCTCCGGTTTTCCCTACAAGTCCAAAGACATGTGCTATGGGTGAATTAGATAAGCTAAATTGCCCATAGCTTAGAAGTGTGTATGGATGTTTCCCAGTGATGGGTTGCAGCTGGAAGGGTATCCGATGTGTAAAACACATTCTGGATAAGTTGGCGGTTCATTCTGCTGTGGCGAGTCCAGATTAATAAAGGGACGAAGCCGAAAAGAAAATGAATAAATAAATGTACTTATTGTGTAAATACGTTTTTACATTATACTTATGTTTGATTAAATAACTGAATAAAATTACAATAGTAATTAATTTCTGTAATTACATTAAAAATTACATTGTTGAACCTCCCTTACACCAAACCTTTCTCTAACCCATACCCATATCTTGCCTCAAGAGCATTAGATGTGTTCTGCAATACATTATGAACACATTAAGTACATTGTATTTTTATTTTGATGTAAGTAAATAGTAGTTTAATCCACTTAATAAAAAGTGTGACCAAAAAGGGTACTAAACCCACAGGGAAATAATAATAGATAAATCACTTTTGCTTTGAGAAACAGGTACACAATTTCCATCATTAATTTAAAACTGAAAGGTTATCTGTTAGCTTATTAATTTTCATTTCTGGGCTCTATGGTTTTGGGAGCCGTGCATGTACAATTATGTGTACGTATGTCTGTATACACTACTAATTATAAGTAGGCTTTTAGTGATGTAATTCATTGTAAGTTAATTATTATGTGCAAATCCTTTAACCACAAGAGATCAGTAAAGCAATCCTGCAAGAGATGGAAAGAAAAACGAATTAAAACATATCATGAATATTAATAGTACTAAATAAGCCTAGCCAATGTAAATAATATTGTCAATATTTCTAAATTTGGAAGTGATGCTCTGAATTCTCCTAACCTTCAATGCAAGATTTATCCATACAGTTATATATATATACAGTTGAAGTCAGAATTATTAGCCCCCCTTTGAAATTTCTTTTCGTTTTTAAATATTTCCTAAATGATGTTTAAAAGAGCAAGGAAATTTTCACAGTATGTCTGATAATATTTTTTCTTCTGGAGAAAGTCTTATTTGTTTTATTTCGGCTAGAATAAAAGTAAATTTTCAAAAAACAATTTAAGGACAATATTTGTAGCCCCTTTAAGCTATATATTTTTTTCTACAGAACAAACCATCATTATACAATAACTTGCCTAATTACCCTAACCTGCCTAGTTAACCTAATTAACCTAGTTAAGCCTTTAAATGTCACTTTAAGCTGTATAGAAGGGTTTTAAAAAATATCTAGTCAAATATTATTCACTATCATCATCGAAAAGATAAAATATATCAGTTATTAGAAATGAGCTATTAAACCATTATGTTAAGAAATGTGTTGACAAAATCGTCTCTCTGTTAAACAGAAATGGGGGGGGGAATAAACAAGGGGGCTATTAATTCTGACTCAAACTGTATATATATATATATATATATATATATATATATATATATATATATATATATATATATATATATATATATATATGTATGTATATATATATATATATATATATATATATATATATATATATATATATATATATATATATATATGTATGTATATGTATATATTTTTTTTCGGTTTAACTGGTTGTGTTCTTTAATCTTCTAGGCTTCCAATCAGTTGGGGACTTTGATGTTGTGTACAGCCCCCGGAGAAGACACAGGTGGTACTCCAAAGGGATTATGCCCACTGTCCGACAATGTTGCTACCCTCAGGTTGGCTGCTTCGGCACTCTGTGGTCATGTGGTTACTGTTTCACAGCTTTGTGCTGATGACACTGTGTTTCCACCATGCTGCAACGTCTTGCTCCAAAGGATGCTACTGTTCAGACAGTGAGGGCTCATTTGATGGTAAAACTATGCGTTGCAGCAACCTGCACCTCACTGAGATCCCTCAGGACATTCCTAATGACACACGACGCCTCTACCTGGACTACAACCTACTAACCAGCATCCCTGCCAATGCTTTTCATGATCTTCCACTTCTAGCTGAGCTCGATCTTTCCCATAATGAACTGTCTTTGCTTGAACCTGGAGCCTTTAGAGGCTTGACAGCCTCTCTAAAGTTTCTGGATTTGTCATCCAACCAGCTTAAGACTCTGGACCCTGATGCCTTTGACAGTGTTCGAGCAAGATCTAACCTCACTGGAAACCCCTGGCACTGTGACTGTAGGCTGCAGACAGCCCTTCCTCGTCTGGACCTAGAGCCTGTTTCTTTGACTGGTATTGTCTGCCAGACATCTGAACCCTCAGACGCTGGAGCCCAAGGTGTGCCTTTCCTGCTGGCCAAAGACCTGGACCTGTGTGTGGTGCTCAAAAAGACCACGGATGTGGCCATGTTGGTGACCATGTTTGGATGGTTCACCATGGTCATCTCCTACCTGGTCTACTATGTGAGACACAATCAGGAAGATGCCAGGCGCCACCTGGAGTATCTCAAGTCTCTGCCCAGCAGGCAGGGCAAGTCTGAGGAGTCTTCCACCATCAGCACTGTGGTATAGCGCCAGACCAAGTGCTCATGAGATGTGGGGGAAGCTTCTCAGGCTGCCAAATGGCAATGGGCACACTGGGCAACCTGTCTCTAAAGAATAAATCAGATTAAACCTTTTGGAAATGTCTTTGTACTCCTGGAATCAAAGACAACACATTACTACTCAGGATTGATCAGCACCCTCCCAAAGAGCCAGGAAGAAAATCTTATATAGGATCTATAAAATCTTGGCCAGTAGTCAATTGTCCACAACTAGAAAATGTGAAACAGATGATGCAGAGGGAGAAACCCTCCACATGCTGATGGACAGGGATGGCTAGAGACAGAAGAAGGGAAATCACAGGGGCCATCTAATCCAATTCAGATGAATAATTGATTCAGAAATGGCCAAGCTTGAGGCTCATCTTGACTAAGAGGTTTGTCTGCTCGGCACGCTTTTAAAGGAGGCGTTGTGTTTTTTCTTTTCTCAGTAAGATCCCCATTTGGCAGGCAACGCATGGAGCATAAAGCACTCGTACTGGGTATTTACAAAAAGTGCTGTTATTGTCCCTGCAGGAAACATAAAATTTTTACAGAGCAACACATTCTTGCATGCATCAATGATTTTTCAGCAGTATCAGTAAACATAGTATACAAACTGTGCAAAAATATAAAGCACTGTGGTTTGCTTCGATTCTCAGTGGCTGGGTTTTTATGGGAGCACAGCAAATGGTGAGATTTTTAACGAGTTCTGCAGCAGTAATGACGTTGTGACTTAAAAAAACAGGTTGGCTTGTTATTTTCGTGATCAGCCAAGTAAGATAAATCACTGTTAAAGTCGTTCTTAGCGGGGGATGGGCGGAATATAAAAAGCGTTTCCTTAAATCTTTAAGATAATGAGAATATGTTGACCACCGCATGGTGTGTTTGCACTGTTAAACTGGAGCTTTTGTACGTTACATACAATAGTTGTATTTGTTCAGTTTCTTATGTGGAGTGCCAGGAAGAATAATTCAGAATGTCTGCCAAGATCAATCAGTTAAAATCAACCTCAGCCTGTGTGATTTAATAGCTTCAAATCTTGGTCACACCATCAAATTTAGACATAGAGATTTATCCTATTCAAAAGTCTTTGATGGATATGTCATGGAATTCATCAGAATAGTCCAAAGTCTAATGTGATGTCTACCAAGTCATTTTAAGGTACCATATGTCCATAGTTATAATTGTGTGTAAACATTACAAGACAGATCACTCGGTTAGTCAGCTGAAATTCAGGTGCGGTTGTAAGTGTGCACATAAGCATTGGGTTAATATAAAAGAAAGAAAGAAAGAAAGAAAGAAAGAAAGAAAGAAAGAAAGAAAGAAAGAAAGAAAGAAAGAAAGAGAAGTATTAACATTAGTTAATACTTTATGTAACAAACAAACAAACTTTTTGTAACTTAAAGGTGCAGTAGGTGATCTGCCACAATGTCGGTTAGCATAATACTGTAGATTTTACACAGTCCTTCCCCTGCCTTCCAAAGCCACGCCTTTGAAACACGAGTGCGCGCACCTTAAAGATGACAGACAACCCTCTCTCACGTGCTGTAGCAAGTCTGCTAAGGGCCCGCATATATTCTGTGCATATAATCTATTTGTAACAGCAAAATCTACATCATCTCTGCGTGACTAAAAGAGCTTTAAAACATAACATTACCTGTCAAACAGAAATACATCAGTCACGGTGTCATCCTTAATTCAGCTTGTAAAAAAATAAATTCAACATTGGTTCAGGATTTGAAAAAGTTTTGATTGAGCGTTTGTTTTGCTCTCTTTGTCTCTCGTGTGCATGTGCGTGCCCACGCCAATGGCAGATCTTTATGAAAGACTGCAGTTGTTCAAATCTACATTTGTTGACAGTTTGAGCTGCTTATCAGAATTATGGGAGAGGTCTGACCGACAATATTCAATTGGATGAACATAGTTTTATGCCTTACCCAGAATTTAAAAACACATATAAATACACTTAGATTATTTACTTTAATCGGTACTGTAGGAATATGGGCAAGGCAGTGGCGCAGTAGGTAGTGCTGTCGCCTCACAGCAAGAAGGTCGCTGGGCCGCTGGTTCGAACCTCGGCTCAGTTGGCGTTTCTGTGTGGAGTTTGCATGTTCTCCCTGCCTTCGTGTGGGTTTCCTCTGAGTGCTCCTGTTTCCCCCACAGTCTAAATACATGCGATACAGGTGAATTGGGTAGGCTAAATTGTCCGTAGTGTATGAGTGTGTGTGTGGATGTTTCCCAGAGATGGGTTGAACTTGCCGAATATGTTGGCGGTTCATTCCGCTGTGGCGACGGCGGATTAATAAAAGGACTAATAATAATTATTAGGAACTAATAATAAAGGGAAGCCAACAAGAAAATGAATGATATAGGAATATGGACACTTTCAACCAGCATAAAAAAATCTGAAGACAATCACCTACTGCACCTTTAAGATTGATTAATAAATGCATAACAATTAATTATTTTTTCCGGATACTATAGTACCTAACCTTAATATAAAGGGTCCTTTTGTTTTGGCAACAAAAAAATAAAAGTGTAGTTTTTCTTGTTTGCTTGACAGTATCAAAATATTGGAGTGACAACTAGGCACTGTTTTGAGGTCTTGGTGATTAAGGATGTGTTCATTTCATTGATCTTGGCACTGTTTAGGAATAATAAATGTCATACTGAAAATGACAGGCAAACCTTATTTTCATCTGTAATACTTTTTTTTTTATTATGGATTCCACACTTTTACCCTGTTCATTACCTGGTTTACTAAACAAAATAAAAACAAAGAAATGACATAAATATTGGAAATGTCTGAATGTAATCCAAAGCTCAGTGGATTGTTTGCAATATGTCAAACACAACCTTGGTCATTTTGCATGCTTTGAAATATGAATACTGTTCATATTATCTATAATCTCACAACAAAAGTAAACACAGCAACGAAAAGCTAAAAGGTTGCATTTATAGTTAAATAAAAGACATTATTTTAGTGTACAATGTGCATACTAATTATTTCTGGATAAAGCTGTTTCCAATTTATTTTTATACATACCTACACTTTGCAGCCTTGACACCTCTGAAAACCCTAAAATGACTGTAAAATATGACGAGAATGTGGGAATGTTCTTTAATTCTAAATTAAAGAATTCATGTTTTCTTTTTTTATTCATACATTTATTCATTTAATGAAGGATGAGTCTTTTTGTATGGCATTGCTTGGGTTAAATATTTTAAAGTGCTGCTAAAAATGGGTTTAAAATGGCACATTTATTTATTCCAACTGCTGCTGCAGCCTTCTGTGTAAATTGTTCATCCTTTGTGAACACGGTCAGTGATTTTTAAAGAAATGCCAAGTAACTCAACAGTGGCAATTAGACTTTCACAACTTTCTGCACAGCTGCAAACCTCAAGTGAGTTTGTTTCTAAATGTGAAACTGATGACTGGCATGTATGAGTCTGTTTTTTTTTACAGTGTAACTCTTAGAGGATAACAGTAGCAACAACGTTATGAGTTCAGTTGCATCTACAGTATGCATTTGAGGGTTTCTAATGTTTCCAAACCTGGCTCCAGTGAACATTTTGTGTGCCTCTCTTATCTGACCAATACATCATAGGGCATATAATCTAAGTTAAACCTGGTGTACTGGGTACATTTTGGGATGTTCTCAAACCCAAGTCATAAAATTAAATATTGTCATGCCTCAGACTAAAAGCTTCAGTCATACAGTAGGTCAAAATTTTGTCGTCTGAGGCCATTTCCCACCAGTTATGTTTGTGCTTAATAGATGTTTAATAGACATCTAAACATAGATCTTTTGACTAAAACAAGGGTAAATTTGGGTTGTCACTGAAAATGTAATATACAGTTAAAGTCAGAGTTATTGCCCCCCTGTTTATTTTTTCCTTAGTTTCTGAGATTTAACACATTTCAAAACATAATAGTTTTAATAACTCATCTCTAATAACGTATTTATTTTATCTTTGTCATGTTGACAGTAAATAATATTTTACTTGATATTTTTCAAGATACTTCTATACAGCTTAAAGTGACATTTAAAGGATTAACTAGGTTAATTAGGTTAACTAGGCAGG
>NC_141032.1:11247500-11257500 GCF_052040795.2 Danio rerio
ATGCTCAGGGAGAAAAAGAGACTATAAACGCACAACAAAGAAAAATGATGAGCAGGTGTAAGCAATCAAGATTGAAATGCTGGAAATGACAAGTAAAATAATCAGCAGGCATTTCAAACACTTTATAAAGCGTGATTATACGAAAAGAAAATTGTACAGTTCAAAGAATGTCTATTCTTTAATATGCTATTGTGACCGGGTTTTCTTATGATCTGAGATTATCTCATATTCATTGCTTATATTCATATTCTCATATTCATATTCATTCATTGCATTTTTTTCTCAGTTGCCTTGGTTCATTTCTCTGATCACAATTGTAATTTGCAAAACGGTAAGTGCATTATTCAAAACGACATGTACAAATAGCAAAAGCTTCATGGATTACCTGCTCAAAACCCTCAGTTCGTCATTCAAAAAATTTTTAAAAAATTGTATCAATGAACATGTCAGTGCCATCAGAATGACAAGCACATGACAAGTCATTTTTTTATTACTTATTTAAGTATTGCATTATTCACAAACTAGTTATTTAAGAACAGTTGGTGCTATTTGAAGATCATTCAGAATGTGTTTGTTAATTATTAATAAACTTCAAATAAACATTTATATGTTTTATTATTCAGGCATATACTAATAGTAAATTTCCATGTTAATAAATGCTTTAGTAACTCAAATTCATCCAGTTTTGTGACCTAATCTAAAGTGAGGACTATTTATGCTTCATAAATGCCTTATGAATGATAATTACAGGCTCAATTCTATTCTAAACAGGAAAAAAGGAAAATAAACGACTTCATTTCTATTCATTTGTATGTACACAAATTAAATAAAAAGTAAATCTTTTTATCTCAAATAAAATGACTGTGCAGTTTAAACTTTGCCAAATTACTTTGAAATGTTGTATCATATTGTTATTGTTAAATTAATATATTGTTGCTTAATTCAATTTTATTGAATAGTATTTACTGCTAATTGTATTTTGACATTACTGTTATTGGGTGATGTTCAAAGTTTACAGTAATTTTCCTTTTCAGATAAGATTGCAAATGTTGTTCATTTGATACTGAGCCTTTAATTGTCATTTATAAGGGATTTATAAAGCATAAATAGTCCTCACTTTAGATTAGGTCACAAAACTGGATGAAGTTGACTTAATCAAGCATTTATTAACATACATAATAACCATTACTATATGCCTGAATAATAAAATATGTAAATGTTGATTTAAATCATTTATTAATCATTTACTTACTCATTCTGCATGTTTCTAAAAGCTACGAACAACTCTTAAATTCAAATGGTTTGTAAATAATGCAATACTGAATTTTGAACAATTACTAAATGAACAATTAATAAATAACAACGTATGAAAATACAATCATTAAGCACATCATAAATGTGCTTATAAATATTCAGCATTTGTAGCTGTTTTTCTAAACTGCTTACTAATGTCTAATAATGTAGAGTTAATGCTTAACAAATAATGAATTAACTATTTGCTAATGCTTGATAGATGATTAGTATGTAGTTATTATTATGGGATTTTTTTATGTACTGTACATTGTTCAGGTAATTTGGAGAATTAAAATTTTGATTCGAGAAATTTACCAAAGAGACTAATGAATAAATATTCCAGATTTTGAAGTTTTATCTTTAGAAGGCAAGTTATTTGACTTATTTTTAAACTCTTCACACGCTAGGGGCCTAATCTCTTTTTTTGAAAGCCGCTTGGGAAGAAGACTTAGGGATTTCAATATCTGAGACTGATTGGGATCAATGCCTTTTATCTGTTTATTCATGTTCCATAAATTCTAGACACCATCTTATTCAGTACAAAGTATTACACACACTTCACTATTCTAAAACAAAGCTTAATAAATTTTATCCCTCGGTTTCCCTCACATGTGACAAGTGTAAAGCTGCTGAGGGTGCCTTAGCACATCTTTTTTGGTCTTGTGTTCAAATTCAGAATTTTTGGTTAGAAATATTTCAGTTCTTTGCTAAGGTTTACAATTGTTTTTTACTCCCCCAATGATAGCAATTTTTGGCTGGTCAGATTTTCTTGAGACTCTTAACCGAAATGTACGGTTACCTGTTCAGTATGGCATGATCATAGCTATAAAAGTTATCCTTTGTTTTTGGAAAAAAAAATGTTAGGCCTCTTTTTTTCTGATTGGCTTCTCGGACTCACCTCCACTTTACATTTGGAAACAATAAGATATACCACCTCTGGGAACTCTGCGAAATTTAATAAAATGTGGGATCCAGTCTTTCTTTTTCTGCAACACCATAAAGACTAAGAGTATCATTTAATTTCTGAAGATTTGTAAGTTTTTTTTCTCTACATTCATTGCTGTGTCTTTTTGTGGGTCATATGTGTTTTGTATGTCGCCATTTTCTCTTGCTTTTAGCTTTATTTTACATTTTGCACTGATTATTTTCTCATGATGGGTTTGTCGGTCTGTTCTTTGTTTTTCTGTCTGCAAAAATTATAATAAAAAATATTCAAAAAAAGAGACTAAGAAATAACTGTAATAGTTAGCGTGGGTGAAGTCTACTCTGACATGACCATTTATTTGAAGCTGCTTTGACACAATCTACATTGTAAAAGCGCTATACAAATAAAACTGAATTGAATTGAATTGAACATGCATGACGCAGCAAATTAAAATAATCCCTGAAAAGAACAACATTTTAAACAAATTTCACGCTGTCTTCCCTAAAATAATAAAAGACAGACTGAAAAACATAAGATGATGACAGAAAATGTACTGTTGGTGACAAATATTCCCTCACTGTGACAAAAATGGACAGAATCACGAACACAACAATACAGGTTTACACATAGACAAACTTGTATGCAGTTGTAAGCAAGAAATAATCAGACCCAGACTGTTCAGTAGAAGAGAAGTTAAGAGGTCCAACAGGTGAGATTGTGTGTGTAGAGGGGGGTTGGTTTAACGGGTAATGTTACAGTACTCTGCCAAACACACACCTGTTGCCTCAGGTTCATTTACATTTCAAACTAGCTCACCTTGCACTCTAGAAGGGAAAGAGAAGTGTGTGTTTGTCTGTGTCTGTGTGTGTGCAGGCCTGGTATTCATCACGCTGTGGGGACCCCACATGTTTAGTGATGATTTTTGACTTTGTGTGACATTTTTAGTCTTCTGGAGAAAGACAGCTGATAAATCAACCAGAATTGAGTATTTTGAAAATGTGAAGCTTAAGATTATTATTTTTTTTTTTTTTTGTGACGGTATATTTAAGCAGTAGGGTTTGGGGAACAGTACAAAATATAGCCTGCACAGTATAAAAATCATTGCCTATATATATATATATATATATATATATATATATATATATATATATATATATATATATATATATATATATATATATATATATATATATATTCATTCATTTTCTTTTCAGTTTAGTCCCTTTCTTAATCTGTGGTAGCCACAGCAAAATGAACCACCAACTTATCCAGCACATGTTTTTAAACAGCGGATGCCCTACCATCTGTAACCCATCACTGAGAAATATCTATACACACAAATACACTACGGACAATTTTAGCTTACCCAATTCACCTGTACCACATGTCTTTGAACTTGTGAGGGAAACCGAGCACCCAGAGGAAGCCCACATGAACATGAGGAGAACATTCAATCTCCACACAAAAATGCCAACTGACCCAGCGGAGA
Organism: Danio rerio; assembly: GCF_052040795.2. Classification (NCBI taxonomy): domain Eukaryota; kingdom Metazoa; phylum Chordata; class Actinopteri; order Cypriniformes; family Danionidae; genus Danio; species Danio rerio. Next base: position 11,251,208 of record NC_141032.1, read on the forward strand.
CTCGAACCAGTGACCTTTTTGCTGTGAGGCGATCGTGCAACCCACTGTGCCACCATGATGCCCTATCAAGCCAAGGCTTATTCGTATACATTCGTATAAGCATATCGGCACTGGGGGGAGGCGTGCGTTAGTCGCCTACCAGTGACGATATACAGCCACATCGCACTGCTACGAGTGTGATATTGCCTTCATACAACAGTTTGACAGTATAAAAAAGAAAATCAAATACAGAGAGTCTAAAAACCCTTTTGTTAGAGAAACTACTTTTTTCCGCTATTCATTCACATCTGCAGCTGACGCCAGAACAGCAGAAACCGATACTTCACCAACGGCATTTTAAAGCTAGTGTTTAAATTACTCTCTGTCTAGCTAATGTCTAAAGTGATGACAAAACAGGTGATTTTGCTCACACTTTAAGATTATAAGGCTGAACTGCATAAAATGCCATTAATCTACAGATCTGTCAAATACTTATCTACTACTACTCATCTGTTTAATAATGATTTGATCTGCTGTAGTTTGAAATTATGCTGGTGTTCTCTTGGGGCTTATTATGCAGTCTCTGTCGCCATCTTGTGGATGAACATTGTCAACCGTCTTTGCTCAAAGACAAGCCAATAGGGTATATGCCGAGCTAGTGCTGTTCTCATGCTGATACACTTCCGGTGACTTGTTATTGTGAACTTTTTTCCATTTTATATGGTTCCTTTTTCAGCATCAATGTTGTAATGTCATTAAAATACATTCAGTTTAGCATTTATTTAGTTGTTCAAGCATAAAGCGAGACAAAAAGCTGTTTACTCGCACGCGCCCGTCAGAATCGGCAGGCTAACGCAGAAGCTCCATTGAATATACTGGGGTAAAATAAATGCTCATATTATAAAGATATGGCGGGGGAAATGTAATTTAATGCAGTGTTTCCTGTACAATCTGAGACCACCTTTAAATCGGATATCACTCAGCCAGTGGAGATTGCGGATTTTTAAAGAAAACAGACCTTAAGCGCACCTGATTTTGCGTTGGCATTAAATTCGCCAGAAGCGCTTAACCCACTTTACTGGCAAATTAAAAGTCCTATTAGCATGCTTCGGCATATACCCCATGGCTGCTGACGTGCTGTCTCTCAGAAATTATAAATATTTAATTAAAAATAGGCACTATCCTTATAAATAAACTGCATAGTTGCAATCTAAACAACTACATCCTCTACAAAAAAAGCCTCAAAAGTACAATATGTTGCCCAACAGCAGTAAAATTTGTCAAACTGTAAAGTGTCCACAGCTTGTTGCTGTATATAGGCGGAGTAAAACAAAAAGATGAATGGGGCGGGGCGAGTGCTGTTACTGGCAGAATATTGCGCAGCTTTCAGCCCATCAGATTCAAAAACCAGACATAAGTGTTGTATAAATATATATAAAGGACCGGTGTGTCCATAGAGGCGACCTAGGTAAATAGTAAGGGTGGCATATATACAGGGCTTAATTTGTGCCGGTACATGCCGGATCCTGATCCGGCACCTCTGAAATTTGATCCGGCACCTCATTTTACCGATCCCCCTTCTCAACCTCCCTTCACCCCGTCCGCTGTTCAATTTCGGTTTCTTCTGCGACTCCCCGACCCTCTTCACTGTTGTCCGTGACACTTCCGCTCCGCTCAAATTTGTCCACAACACCCCTCCGCCATCCACCGCACCAACATACATATATAGTCAGCATAGTCAGCAAAATCCCCCGTCTTGTCATCACTTTAGACATTACGCTAGAGAATCATTCAAATACTAGCTATAAAATGATGTGTGCGATGTAGCAACGGTTTCTGCTGTTCTGATGCCAGCTGCAGATGTGAATGAATGGTGGAGGAAAGTAGTTCCTCATAAAAAAGATTTTGAGACTCTCTGTGCTTAATTTTCTTTTCTATATACCCAATTATGCCATCAAACTATTGTATAAAAGTAATATCACACTCGTAGCAGTTAGATATGGCTGTATATCATCACTGGTGGGAGGCATTTGTTGGCATAAATAAATGGATATATTAAAGGATAAGATGCTAAGGACCATCAAGCGTCATCATGTGCCTCTGAACATTCGATTACAAATATTTAGAGGCAATATGTGGTATCAGATGACAGCATTCATAATATTGTGTCTAGATTTTTTGATATCATAAGTATATATATATATTCAAGTTATTGTGTCATGAACTTTGCACCTACAACAAACTCTCATGTAACAGTAGAGTAATAGACTGTTTTTTAGGGTCAATAAAATAAATAAAGTCACAAATAATCATGTAAATGTCTGTTAGGGGACCATCAAAAAAGTGTCATCAGATTTAAAGAAGTTTATTGGTACACAAATAATTGTAAGATGAAATGTAGATACAAAGTTATTTATATATATATAAAAAAATCCGAAGGGGGACTATCAGGACATTACTTTTCTTCACTTGCAGAATTTTTTACATTTTATAAACAACGTCGCCCTCTACAGACCAGTACATGAACTACAGTTTCAAGTTTGTATCTTCACACTTTCGTTTTCACATCAAATTTATGTGATTTTAAGCTGACCACACTCTTATACAGGCAGATTTTATTAATTAAAAAGTTGCTGTTTTAAATATTGTGAAACTACATGTTCAGACAAATCTGTCAAAGAATTTTAAAAGATTTTTCAAAGGACCAATGACTACATTAAAGCTAAAAATTTTTATGTAATTTATTTTTTAATCAATCAATCACTGGTTAAAAAGTAAAATTACAATTTTAAAAAACATGAAAATAAAATTATGAATAATGGCATAATGGTGCACTTACAACATTGAGCGAAACTTATATAAATGATATAAACTTATGTAAATAATTATAATAATTTTGAGAACAATTTTTTTTTTTTTTTTAACAAAAGCCAGTATTTTTGAGGAGTTTTAAAAAATATTGTGCTATGTATTATCAGGCCTCATTGTTCCATGTGATCCTACACTGCCCAGGCACATGCACACATAGGGCTCAACCTGTGCAGTGCACATGCCCTTTAGTCTTGGATAGAAAGTGCTCTTCTAAAATGATCTGAAGTGCCCCCGCACCCCCATTACCTGTGGACTCTCTGCAGACCATTTCATGTGGCTATTTAATGAATATCCAGGTCATAACAATTCAGCCTTTGTAATTAATTGACATACCATTTATTTTCAGAGTTTGATAGTGAGATTGATTGATTGATTGATTGATTGATTGATTGATTGATTGATTGATTGATTGATTGATTAATTGATTGATTGATTGATTGATTGATTGATTGATTGATTGATTGATTGATATCATTTTAGTTGGGGTACTAAGATACTGTTGTTTCAAAAATATAAACTGCTGATCTGATTTATAGGACCCAAACTTGAAAAAGATGTCTTCTTTTCTGAACCTACAGTGCTGCAAAAACATTGAATAACTATTATTTTTTATAGGGTTGACTATAATCAAAGCAGACTGCAAAGCAAGCTCAGGTGTCTCATTATAGACCCATGTTCAATTCTGTAAACGCTCAGGAAAACCTCCACACAGCTTGAGTCAGGCAATTAAAATCTTCAAAGAACTCCTGAGGTCCTTTATTCATGCTGAGGAACCATCCCTGGATGACAAGTTTTTGATCAACCAGTAAACGCTTAGAGAAAGAAAGGTTGGTTATGAATTTTAAGAATGGACAGATGAACAACTTAAGCCCTTTGTTGATCAGATTCTACTTTTATTTCCTAAAGGGAAGAAGAAAACAAATGTTTTGATCTTCTTCAATTATTGAATCATAATGTTGTTATTGCTGTTTTTTTTCTCTTTCTCCTATATATTTATTGTATGAAATGTTTTTGCTTGATTATTTTGATTTAGTTCATATTTAAGCAGACGTTCAGGCTTTTGGCAATAAAAAACAACAACATGCATGTAAAAAAAATAATTAAGATGTCACAGAATTTTCCCAGTGATGGGTTGCAGCTGAAAGGGCATCCGCTGCCTAAAACATATGCTGGATAAGTTGTCGATTCATTCTGCGGTGGCGACCCCAGATTAACAAAGGGACTAAGCCGAAAAGAAAATGAATGATGGAATGTCACAGAGAGTGTCATCGAGGTGAATGGTCAAATACGTCAAGCTCATGGAACGGATGTTACTCTGTATCTATTAAAAAATGACAGCATTATTTAAATGCAGATTGATTCACACATCTTTCCTTAAGAAACATCCTCTAAATGATCCCGAAATGCAAAGACTGACCCATAATTTGTAATCGATCAAACGAAACAGACTATTTCTGGACAAAATTCAAGATTGGATTGTTGATTTTTTAAAAAAAATGTCTGTTAAAAAAGCAAGATTCATCATTAGAATGCAGTGCCAATGTGCGATTATTATAGCACTTTATAAAGAGAGCATATGTGTATTGTCTATCTCTCAAAAAAAATGAGCGAGGTTTAGGAGGGTTTTGTGGGAACCCACTGAGTTTAGCAACACCTTCCTCTTTTTTTTCTGTTCATGGAGCTCTCTGTCTGTTTCTGTTTCTTTCCCACTCTCACTATGAAAAGAGATCAATCTTTTTATGTTGAAACCAGACTGAGCCTGTACATGATGTGATGGTGATTACTCTTATTCACCATATTTCTTACATACGATGTTGCTTGTTTCTATAGAAATCTTTCTTCTGCTTTCCCCTCATCTCTTTGACACAATCTCTTACTGCCTGTCTGCTTCCTTTGAAGGAAACTCTGCCTGTGCTTTATTGCACAACCTGTAACATGCGTTTGTACCATGGGTTTTTGCTGTCATGATGACCGAGTAGGAAATAATGAGTGATTTTTGACTCAGCTTCTCAAATATTGCATCTATCATATGGGAATTAACAAATTATCCCCTCTCTCATAAATTCATCTAAAAAATAATTATATTATTCAGTGCTAAAAATAGTTATGTAAATTAAGAATGGGATTTATAAACAGATTTAGTTTCCTTGACTGAAATTTTCTGAGTACAAAAAGAAACAAAAAACTGGTCATAGTATTAAATTTTACACTAGAAAAAAAAGTAATGTCTGTTAAACTGTTGCAAACAATTTGATTGGGTTGAATTTAAACAAACAAATTAAATTTAGTAATGTTTAACTTAATTTGTTTGTTTAAATTCAGCCCAAATAAATTGTTTACAACCGCTTAACTTAAACATTTTAGTAAATCCAAGGAATCAGCTTTGAATTATTTTTTTCAGTGACTTTTGACTCACGCTTATCAAATCATTAGTGAAAGTCCCATTTTACATCAAACCCTTCTTGCATAACTGGTTGGCAGCTGAAGTTGACATGGAATTTCAGGGGTGCATTCGATTAACCCCCCTACTTATAGTGAATGATGCTATGAAGTAATACTGTTGTATTTGAGTGTCTCACCAGCTTCCGTCTTTAAATTACACACTTGAGAAATTCATGAGAATGAAAGAGAGTAATACTGACATCAACAGGCTTTTGTCATGCAGTACTTAAATGAGCACAAATGTATACACCCACATCATAAAAAATATATTAAAATAAACATTTCTTCAGATATACAAAATCTAGTTTACATTTAGTCCAAACTGTTTAAAATGTTAATAAGTCTAAATGACTGTAATTTTCTCTGGATAAACTGCGACATTTATGAAGAATATAGTTTTAAAGTTTTATGAGTTTAAAAGCTAATGAAGAATTTGTAGAGTAAAAAGCATTGCAACGTTACCTTAGAAGCACAGCAAGGCAACATGTAATATGTAGGTATTGTATTAAGTTTACTATCATTTGCAATACTATCTTAATTATTAATATTTATCATTTATAATAGTGTTTGCTATTATGACACTTATTAACTTGTAGATATATAATATCTATAATATATCTATAGATATTGATCTTCATATAGATTCCAAGAAAAAATCATGACCATTGAAGCCAGAGTTATTAGCCCTCTTTGCATTTGTTTTTTTTTTTCTAAATATTTTCCAAATTATGTTTAACAGAGCAAGGAAATTTTTCACAGTACGACTGATAATATTTTTTTCCTCTGGAGAAAATCTTATTTGTTTTATTTAGGCTAGAATAAAAGCAGTTTTTACTTTTTAAAAAAACTATTTTAAGGTCAAAATTTTCAGCCCCTTTAAGATATATATTTTTCAGAACAAACCCTCGTTATTCAATAACTTGCCTAATTACCCTAACCTGCCTAGTTAATCTAATTAACCTAGTTAAGCCTTTAAATGTCACTTTAGGCTGTATAGAAGT
>NC_141032.1:11262500-11292500 GCF_052040795.2 Danio rerio
GTAGGATCAGTTCCTGAATTTATAGTTGAGTCAAGGACTCAGCGAACAAACTCACTTTTACATGGGGCTAAATTTAAATCTAGCCTGGCATCAGATTGCAGTGCCTTGCCTTGATGGTAGCCGAGTGGTGCGTTTGAACTAGTGTAATATAAATAGGGAAGGTCAATCTGATCTCATGAGAAGTCTGAATGACTGGCACACGATGACAAAAACGTTCTTCACACTTAAGGACTGTTCAATTGAGTTGTCAGTTACACTTAATTTTATGGTGGTTTTGTATGAGTGTTACTATTCATTTGAATAAAGTGATACTAATTAATTACATGTACTTACTATGTGGTTACAATTAGAATTGCATTTTATTTCGAAATATGTCATTAATGTGTACAAACAGCGTACATAAAAAAGAGCTGTTGTACTACATGTTAAGTGTACTTTAAAGCATGTTACTCAGTTTCTGTAATGTCTTTAATGAGAGCTTACACTCTCTAAAATAAAGGTACGCAAGCGGTCACTGGGGTACTTTTTTAAAAGATTCAAATTCGTACCTTAAGAGTCCATATTAATACCTCAAAAATACATATTAGTTCTTAAAAAGTACAAGTGCTCCTCTTAAAACTTTTAGGTACTTATATATAGTTGAAGTCAGAATTATTTCTAAACACATTTCTAAACATAATAGTTTTAATAACTCATTTCTTATAACTGATTTATTTGATCTTTGTCATGTTAACGGTAAAAAAAATTTGACTAGATATTTTTCAAGACACTTCAATACAGCTTAACGTGACATTTAAATACTTAACTAAGTTAATTAGGTCAACTAGGCAGGTTAGAGTAATTAGGCAAGTTATTGTATAACGATGGTTTGTTCTGTAGACTATCGAAAAAGAAATTAGCTTAAAGGGGCTAATAATTTTGTCCTTTAAAATGGTGTTTAAAAAAATTTAAAACTGCTTTTATTTTAGGCAAAATAAAACAAATTAGACTTTCTCCAGAAGAAAAAATATTATCAGACAAACTGTAAAAATGTCCTTGCTCTGTTAAACATCATTTGGGAAATATTTAAAAAAGAAAAAAATTCTAAAGGGGGCTAATAATTTTGACTTCAACTGTATACTTTTGAGTTATCAATATGGAACCTTTAAGTACAAATGTGTATCTTTTGAAATGGTACCACCCCAGTGACAGCTTGCGTACTTTTTTTTTTTTGAGTGTATGTGTGACTTAGGAATTCAAACCAGAAATACATTTTCTGAGTCAAAAATATCAATTATTAGGCAAAAAAAAAAAAAAAAAAAACACTAGAATATTGAACAAAGATCATCTTTTATGAACACATATAGCAAATTTCCTTCTGTACATGTATTCTTTGTATTTCTTTTTACAGGAAAAACAGATTATAAAAACTATATAAATAGTTAATTAATACCATGTATCATAAAATATATTTATAACAGATTGATGAATGAAAATTACTTTTGCAAGCCATTTAAAATGGATATAATAACAATCAACAATAAAAAAAAACTGTTCTACATGATCTCATCTCTTGTTTGGAATTTAATTCAATAGTAAATTGTGAAATGTGTGAAATGTAAATAAGCTACAGTAAAAGTACTGTAAACAGTCTTACTGTACAAAATGTAAATTATGATACAGAGCATTTTAGCAATAAAAAAGTTGCAGTAAGGCTATTTTACAGTAAAACAAAATTGCGATAGAACACCCTGCTACTGTAAAAAACATTTACAGGTAAATACATTTAAAGGGGCAGTTGCAGTAAATTGCTGGCAACAGTGCTGCTAGTAAATCACAAAGAACATACAATAAAATGTCTAACATTTTAACTTATTTTTTAATAGCAATGCGCTTCTAAGAAGTAAATATAGAAACTTTAAAGGCGATTTTCCCAGTATTTCGATTTTTTTTATTGGTAATATCTTAATATTGTTAAAATATTGTTCTATTATAACAAACCATACATCAGAGGAAAGTTTTCAGATCTCATAAATCTGGACGTTGGTGACTGGTTATGTGGTCCATGGTCACTTATGCACAAGCAAAACAGGATTACAAAATAAAGTGCTTTCAGAATTAGGATATGGGTTAAGTTTTTTGGTCAGTTGCTTCTAATACTGCATAATTTATTGTTATTACTAGACTAATTTCGTGTAACTTGTAACACGGGCATTATAAAATAAAGCGCTACCAAAAAAATTACTTTTTAATCACCCTTAAGTGTTTCCAAACCTTTATCGGTTTCTTTTAATGTTAAACACAAAAGAAGATATTTTCAAGAGTGCTGGAATCATTTCATTTTTCTATAGTAGGAAATTTTAAGGAAGTCAGTGGTTACTGGTTTCTTTCAAAGAATGTTGGAAACTGGTCACCACTGACTTCCATAATATTGTTCTCCTACTTTGGTAAAATGAAAATTGAGCGTAAATGACAGAATTTTCATTTTTGGATGAATTAGTCCAGAATATTCAGGTCTTCAATGCAAGTTCAGTTCACATACTGCAAAATAAAGTGCAACCAATATTATTTAGCTTTGCTCACTCAATATATTTGCGTATTTTCAACAGCTTCAGAATCAGTCAGGATTTAACCCATCACAGCAGACATCAGAAGAGCAGTCCCAGAGCTTCAAGCTCAATCTGACCCAACACCTGAAAAGTGATTTCCAGACTGAGGCCGCGGCTCACCTAATCCTGCATCAACTGCGGGATTTCAGCTGTGACATCCTTCAGAGGATCCTCAGTATTCGTGTATGACCACTGACATATCCATCACAGAGACCCCTAGTACAGTGCGGCTCTGTGTAAATGTCGCTGTCTGTGTAAATGTCGTGTATGAGCTGTCTAGTCTGTTAAGCCCAAAGTATGCTTCAGTTTTCACCCAGAGTTGAATGTACATATTCAGAAATTACTTTCTTTTTCTGTTTAAAATCTATTTCTCTATGGAGAACATGTATTCGTACTCTATAGAGTATGCATAGTTAGAAAAACAAACGAAAAAAATCAGCTGAAGCATTCTTTGGGCTTGACAGTGACGAGATGCAACATGCTGAAGCGACAACCAAAGAGTAATAGCAATGAAACATTTTGGCAAAGGGGATTAATTAGTTGCTGGACAATTGTACTTCCATTATTTGTATTTTTTTGTATTTATTAACTGGTTATTTATTCAGGATTTATTTATTTAACTTATTTATGATCATATTATTTATTCTTGAGCTCCTTTAAACTGCAGCAGAATGAAGTCAGGCCATGCTTTTCCAAATGACTTATAGTACCATCAAATAAGCTATGCATGTGATGATTTCTACTGATTTCATTTGATTTTGTTAATTGACATGGCTCTTTTAAAGACGTATACACACCCTGGACCACAATTTGTCCGTAAATTGAGATCACCAGAACCTGAATTGGCTGAGATATTCAACTATTTGAAAATCTGGAATCTGATGATACAACAAAAAGAAAACACTGAGATAATCACCTTTAAACCATGTAAACGAAGTACTTCTCAATGTACATTTCAGACCCAAAACTGATATGTTTACAATAGGAAGTTTACACAGTATCTTTGATAGATGATTTTAATAGCATCACAGTCGCGTAGTGGGTAGCATGATCACAGCAAAAAGGTCGCTGGTTCGAGCCTCAGCTGGGTCTGTGCAATTCTGCATGGAGTTTGTTCAAGTGGGTTTCCTCTGGGTTCTCTGGTTTCCCCCACAAGTCCAAAGACGTAGTACAGGTGTATTGGGTAAGCTAAATTGGCCGTAGTGTATGTGTATAAGTCAGAGTATATGGGTATTTCCCAGTGATGGGTTGCAGCTGGAAGGACATCCGCTGCGTAAAACATATGCTGGATAAATTGGCAGTTTACTCCGCTTTAAAGGTACGGGAGCTGTATGGGGAAGTACCTTCTTAAAATGTACATATTTGTACCCGAGGAGACTATATTGGTACCTCAATGGATCATATTGGTACATATAGGATGCATTTGGGGACTAATATGTACCTTTGAAGTACCACTGTGGTCTCTTTAGCTACAAATATGTATCTTTTAAAAAAGTAGTGCCCCTTTGACAGCTCCTGTACCTTTATTTCTGAGAGAGTATAATAATAATAATACTTAATAATCAGAATAAAGTAAAATTTTATAATTTAATAATATGTATTATTATTATTATTATTACTATTGCTAATATTGACTATGGCTGACATGTAGATAATGGCCACTGCCTAAAGTGTACATGTGCAACATAAGGTTTTGTGGTCATGGGTGACTACTCACTCTTAGAAAATGTGCTTCAAAATCGTATCAAATTGGGAGGTTTTCAGCTTGTGACAATAACAGAACCTTTTCATAAAGTTCCCTAAAGAGTGTTAATAATAATCAAAAACAACAAGCAATTTCAAGTTTTCCATTGCTTCTCCCAAACCATCGCTGACATTTACCAGTGTTTCATGATTAAGGGCTAATATGTGAAATACTTGTTGTTTACTTGTCTATTTAAAGGTTGTTTAGTGAGCATATGACCACCTCTCATAAGTTTTGAAGTGAGATCACGGTCATTGGATTAATCTCCTGATCTCTGTGAGAACTATACTGTTTTTGTTACTCATTTCATGTGATTGTAGGTTCTTGTTTTTAATTATATACATTTTTATGCAAGAGTACCCATAAATCAGTTTCGTACGTACCATTGAATAATGTAACTTATTTATTTATATATTTATTATAATATTTGTATTTATTTGTTGTAATATGTTTGACAGAAATAAAAAGAAATGACTAATGGAAAGTATATCTTTCGGTATCTGTCACTTGCTTGTTTTTCCCCTCTCTGTATTTCTTTGTGCTCTGTATTTCAGATATAATTGTGACATTTTTAGAAGAGAGACAAACTATTATAAAGTAACATACGAGATGTTCTAGAGGCAAAATAATTAGCCAAATAATTACAAATTTTCTCTTGATAATTAGTTGTTTACGGAGTTAAAGCCTTGTTAATGGTGAGAATTGTATCTTAAAATAAAGTGTGACCAAAATGTCATCTAACTTTTTAATAGTGGAACTATTTTAAGTCTTTTGCGGGGAAGTGCTGACAAAATGTGTCATATATCAAGTTCATATCTTTTTTCCGAGTGATCTGCAAACTATAACCTATTATACAATGTTTAATTTCTTTCTTTCAAATCAAATGCATACTGCAGATCTTTTTTTGTACGCTCCTCTCTCTGACATGTTATTTTACAGAAATTATTAAGAGAGCACCTGGTCATGAAGTAATTCGATACTCAAGTAAAATAACAAATACCCCAATTAATCAAATAATACTGCAGTAAAACTTTGTTCGCTCACACTTTATTCGAACATACTTAATTTTAGCTCAGTAAACTACTAATCGGCTGCTTATTTATAGTTAGTAAGGTATTGGGTAAGTTTAGGGATGTAAAATAAGATCATATTTTGGAAGTGCTAATAAACAGGTAATACCTTATTAACCGTCAGGCAATAAGCCAGTAGTAAACAATGTGAACTGTTATTTAACTAAAGCTTTTAAAGCATTAAGTCCAACTTTCCTTAAGCTGAAGTACAAAAGAACTTTTTAAAATCATGTTAGCACAAGATAATAATAAAGTAGGGGTAAAACTTTACAAGAAGGTTCCATTTATTAATGTTATTTAATGTATTTACATGAACTAACAATGAACACATTACAGTATTTATCTTTGTAAACGTTAGTTAATGGCAAAATTTTATGGTTCATATTTTTGTTTTATTGCATCTTTTATTGTTGTGCTGCTTTGCTTGCCTTGTGTTGCTAATATTTTGCCTGTAGCGCTTTGAGTTTAAGAAAAGCACATTACAAATAAAATGTATTATTATTATTAAAATGGAATAATTTACTATAAGTTGATGTTAACTCACAGTACATTAACTAATGTTTACCAGCATCACATTGGATTTTAATAATATATTAGTAACGTTAGTTACATTAAAGTTGTAACAAGAAGTTACAGTAACATTAACTAATGAAACCTTATTGTAAAGCACAACCAAATTAGGATACCTTTTGACACCGTGGGCATTCCTTGACGTACATAAAGACATTCTTGACACACAGGATATGATGAAACAACCTCTATTTTTATATTTCTTTGGTTTCTTGAATGGTATTGCTTTCCATTTGATCACGCACTGGTATATTTTCCAGTAATGCAAGGCTTTTTTAGTTTCTGACAAGCAGATTATTTGCTAACTCGCACAAAAAAATAAAATAAAAAATAAAACTTTGATTGGTATTTTTAGTTTAGCCAGAATAAAAAGAAACCAAAACATTTTTAAAAACTAACAAGGTCAATATTATAAGCCCTGTTAAGATTTTTTTTCCTCGATTATCTACGGAACAAACCTCTGTTGTCCAATGACTGGCTTAATTCACCCAACTTGCCTGGTCAACCTATGGTTAAGCCATTTAATGGGGTATATGCCGAAGCATGCTAATAGGACTTTTAATTTGCCAGTAACCTGGGTTAAGCGCTTCCCGCGAATTGAATGCCAATGCAAAATCCGCTGCGTTTAAGGTCTGTTTTCTTTAAAAATCAGCAATTTCCACTAGCTGAGTGATATCTGATTTAAAGTGGGTCTCAGATTGTACAAGAAGCACTGCATTAAATTACATTTCCCCCTGCCAAGTCTTTATAATATGAGCATTTATTTTACCCCAGTATATTCAATGGAGCTTCTGCGTTAGCCTGCCGATTCTGACGGGCGCGTGCGAGTAAACGGCTTTTTGTCTCGTTTTACGCTTGAGCAACCAAATAAATGCTTAAGTTTATTTAAATGAATGTATTTTAATGACATTACAACATTGATGCTGTATAAGGAACCGTATAAAATGGAAAAAAGTTCACAATAACAGGTCACCGGAAGTGTATCAGCATGGGAACAACACTAGCTCGGCATATACCCTATTGCACTTGCAAAACAGCCATAACATATTATGTACTGACATCATGGCATAAATAAAAGAAACTGGTTATAAGAAATTAATAAAACAGCTTATAAACTATAAGCTAATTAACAGTGAACAATAGGCCAGTCATGAATAGTGTGAAAAAGAGTTATTGAAATCAGTTATGGCTGCCATGATGAGTGGTTAGCACAGTTGCCTCAAAACAAGAAAGTCACAGCTGGACCTTTCTTTGTGGATTTTAAATGTTCTTTTCATGCTGGCATGGCTTTCCTTTGGGTGCTTCGGTTTTCCTAAAACATGTGGTTTATTTGAGAATTGGAGAAACTAAGTTGGCCGTAGTTTGTGAATGGGAGTATGTGGGTGTTCTGCGGCAGGAAGGGCATCCGTTGTGTAAAGCAACTGCCAGAGTAATATTCCACAGTGTTAATTAGACTGTGGTGACCCCTGATAAGACAGGGAATGAGCCGAAATAAAGTCAGTGAGTGAGAAATCCGTCTAAAAAACGTGTCTCTCTCCATTAAACAGCACTTGAGAAATATGTGAAAAAGAATTTCACAGGGGGGGCTAAAAAATTGTGTTCCACTGTACATATTTAAATACATTTATTAATATATATCAAATAATAAAGCTGCGAGATGCGAAACAATGTTAAACAAAATGCATGCAAGCTTTAGGGCCAAAGGTCTGCAGTTTTAAATGTGCAGAAAACACAATGCAATATGATGATTAAGGAACGTACAAATTACCTTCCTTATAAACCTGATGTGTCATATTTGATTTTAGATTTAATTTCCAATAATTCTAAAGTCTAAAATACAAGCATGGATTTCAACAAATCCTCAGAGATTTTGTCCATATTGACATGACAGCACCATGCAGTTGCTGCAGATTTGTTGGCTGCACAACCGTGAAGCGGATTTCCCTTTCCACATCCCAAAGGGGCTCTATTGGGTTGAGATCTGGTGAGCGTGGAGGCCATTTGAGTACAGTGAACTCATTGTCATGTTCAAGAAACCAGTCTGAGATGATTAGACATCATTAGACATCATTTGACAGGGGATGTTATTCTGCTGGAAGTAGCCATCAGAAGAAGGGTACACAGTGGTCATAAAGGGATGGACATGGTCAGCAACAATACTGAGGAAGGCTGTGGTGTTGACACTATGCTCAATTGGTACTAATGAACCCAAAGTGTGCCAAGAAAATATCCCCCAAACCATTACACCACAACCACTAGCCTGAACCGTTGATACAAGGCAGGATGGATCCTTGCTTTTGTGTTGTTGACGCTAAATTCTAACCCAACCATCCGAAAGAATTCGAGACTCATCAGACAAGGCAACATTTTTCCAATCTTCTTCAAATTTTGGTGAGCCTGTGAGAATTGTAGCCTCAGTTTCCTGTTCTTAGCTGACAGGAATGACGCCTGGTGTCTTCTGTTTCTGTAGCCCATCTGCCTCAATGTTCAATAAGTTGTGCATTCAGAGATGCTCTTCAGCATACCTCAGTTGTTATTTGAGTTACTGTTGCCTTTCTATCAGCTTGAACCAGTCTGTCCATTTTCCACTGACCTCTGGGATTAACAAGGCATTTGCGCCCACATACCTGCGGCTCACTGTATATTTTCTCTTTTTCGGACCATTCTCTGTAAACCCTTGAGATGGTTGTGCGTGAAAATCCCAGTAGATCAGCAGTTTCTGAAATGCTCAGACCAGCCCGTCTGGAACAAACAGCCATGCCACATTCAAAGTCACTTAAATCACCTTTCTTTCCCATTCTGATGCTCGGTTTGAACTGCTGCAGATCATCTTGACCATGTCTACATGCGTTGAGTACTAGCCATGTGATTGGCTGATTAAAAATTTGTGTTAACAAGCAGTTGGACGGGTGTCATTTCAAGTAAAAAAAAAATGCTGCTTGAATAAAAGTAACTAAATCAAAACTTGCCAAGGCTTGACTAGTTTATATGATTAATTATGTGATTTTTATTTATTTATTCATTTATTTATTTTTTACCCGAAAGTGGGTGTTTAATTTGTAGTAAACTTTGTGCAAAGTTTTGACTGTGCCTGATATTATAGAAAATATAAAGAATATTATAGAAAATGTATTTAATAATCCTGCTAAAATCCAAGATGATAGGATGTAAACATTTTGTAAATCTTTTATTCCCCCTATAAATATTGTCGATGTGCAGTTTGTAAAGTTGTCAAATGTGAAAATACACTTCCTATCATTTGTTCCTATTAACACAGATAAAATCTAACAGCACAAATCAACCACAGGCTGAGAAATCAGCAATAATCTGTCCCGTCAGAGGAAATATTATGCATAAGTGCTGCTGAACAAACACACTTTTACTCATGTTTACTGACAGATGTTCTGTGCATCGTTTGAAAACAAATTTAAATAAAAATAAACAGAGAAATGGCATCTCTATTTTACATTTTATTGCCATTTTAGTAAAAATACAAAATGTTGAACTTTCGTAAGTTGGGGGAAATCCAAATCACAGGCATTATTTATAAAAACACAAAAAGTTAAGGCAATAATGCATGAACTGTGACAACAAATATGTATAGAAAAACAAACACAATAACACAATGCAACTTTGCTCTTACGCCTGATTGCTGTAAATAAATGTAAAGGAGTAAAGGAGAGTTTCGATTCACAGGTGTGCCCACATATGTCAAATCAAAACTAACACTGAGCTGTCCTTCAGACGTAAATGTTGCATCATACCTTCTATGCTTACTGGAAGCAACTGTAGATAATGAAGAAAAACATTCCGCACAACCACACAGAAACCAAGGTCCTCTAAAGAGCAGCGATGGCTTTAGCCGCCATTCTCCGGCCCAGAGGAAGGCTCAGGTCTGTGATGGACAGCACAGTTTTAGGTTTAGCCAGTGACTGAAGCTTCACCAGCTCGGAAATCTGAGAAGACAAAATCAAAAATAATTGTTAAAAACATAAACATTATTTTGTTCATCAGGATTACTGCAATTTGAGCACAAACCAAGAGAACATAAACACACGCATGACTTACAATTCTATGAAAAGATGAAGAGTTCAGATGCAAAACCCTCGAAATCAGGCATGGGCAAACTTGATCCTGGAGGGCCGGTGTCCAGCACAGTTTAGCTCCAACACTAATCAACCACACATGAACATGCTAATCAGTGTCTTCAAGATCACTCAAAATCTAAAAGCAGGTGTGTTTGATGAGAGTTGGAGCTAAACTGTGCAGGACACCGGCCCTCCAGGGTCAAGTTTGCCCACCTCTGCTCTATCAGACCTCTTTTCTTTTAAATGAGCGCGTTCATTTTATATGTAATGATAAAGTTATTAGCTGGTAAATTAAATAAATTTTTTTCAAAAATATCACTTTATACAATTCTTTGGTTTTTAACAAGGTAGATTTTATTTTGCATCAAAACCAGCTAAATCCACTAGTGCTTTTTATGCAAAAACCTCTAAATGCACCTTTTGATACAAGACAGTGTAATTAGTTGAAAATTACTAAAAATACAATTAGAAATTATTTTACCAAACATGAAACACAATACACAAAGCACCTGAAATTAAAAATACATCTGTCATGTAAGTGGCGGTTCATTCCACTGTGGTAACCCTGGATAAACCAGGGACTAAGCAGAAGGAAAATGAATGAATGAAATCTGTCAAGTGCATTAATCAATAACATTAAAATTGAAATTAATTAAATCTTAACAATTTGTTGTCATTTCTGATATTTGGGATTTGGATTTAATGCAAGTAGAGCGATTAGATTTAAATAATGCAGTGTAAAAACATTGTGACACATCAATATCTGTGCATTGTCCATTACTAAAGAAAAGAAAATTTGTTGAAGTAATAGAAATAACGAATAGTTGTATACATTATTTTTATCTTTTAAAACATAGCTTGCATTAGCAAATAAAACACAAGGTAGACCTACTGTGCAAAAAAAAGGATGTCTCTCAGGAGCTGTCATTTATTTATCCTCACTATACTCAAGATCTTGGTATCTTTTTGGTCTCTTGTTTATCCTCATAGCATCCACGCGGGATTAAAGAACAGCATCTTAACTTTATTTCATGAAATGGAGTTGGTGTTTAATGGAGCTACAGTAAATCGGACCCATTTAAAGTAGCGTCGAAGCGCAAACAAACGTTATGAATGCATGTTACACTTCCAACTGTATATTGTGTTTCCTTTTTCTTATGAGTTTTGAAGTACAGGACTTTCATTTGCCATTCACTGACAGTCGGAGAGGCTCATCCAGTTTATCAAGCTTCATCTTTTAAAATCGAAAGCGGAATGAAACAGACTCATAAAGCCGGCGTATCATCGCACTGCTACATTGAAAACATATGATTCGATTCGCGCCTTCTGATTGGTTCTCGGAATATAGCGGCTTTTGCTTTCAAAGGCAAGTGGCGTTTAGCGGCTTTTGCAAACAAACTGTTATTTCTAAATGCACTGATGCTGGGATTTAGATGATTTCAAACAAAACTCTTTGTTGAACATGTACTACGTGCCTAAAGCAATGTCATTATCTAATTTTTGGCGGAAATGCATTTAGCGGTCTTTGTATCCGAATTCTTCATATATTTGCCTCCATCCAAATAATCTTAACTGGGTTCACACTGTAGAGTTGGTACTAAATATTCAGATGCCTTCTTAACTGATGTTTTCACCACTTTTATTATCTTCATGTGTGTTTGTGTGCAGCATTTGTAGCTCTACATTTAGCAGAGGCTTTTATCCAAAGTAGGTTTCAGGTTTGTCTCTCTCTCTCTCTCTGTCTCTCTATGTGTGTGTGCTGAGCATGCACACAAGATGATTGCCTTACCATGGTAAAGGGCATAAACTGCAGGATGCTGCTGCGGCTGCCTTGCTCTGAACAGTCCACACACTCCTCAACAAAGCTCTGAACAAACTGCGTGTGTGGGCCTGCTGTCTTAGACCCCAACTGAGAGGAAATCAACAGGAAGAGATTTGCTAGAAAGGGGAAAAAAACACAAGAATTGTTTTTGACTAAATGGCACAGTCTGTAAGAGTGTGAGATGCTATGATGATTATGGTACTGTGGTGCAAGATTGCAAATATGATATTTAATTTATACAATCAGGAGAAAATGAGCACAAACCCAGCACTCGGTTGAGAGGATCTCTCATGTTGACGGTGTGGAGCTGAGAGGCAGACAGTGAACTGCTTATGGAACGGTCACCTACAGAACACAACATCAGTTATTTTGAGTGTGTCTGTTCTTATCGTCAAAAAAAGATGTTCCTTTGTTGAAATCACAAAACAGAAATGAGTACTAAGTTCTAATAGCCATCAAAGCAGATTTTAATAAATCAAGTCCTGTTAACTTCCCTTTCTCGGTTCACTTTATAAATAAAACCAACTTTCATTTCTAGCTCTTCCTTTTTTTGTGAAAGTGACAGAATGGTCGTAATAAAAGTGGAAAATTAAGCTTTAAGCTATTGAAGCTTTAGATTTTGATTTCCTATTTGTAAAATATTTTGTCTAAAAGACTTTAAAAAATTTGTTCGTATCTTGTTTTAAAGAGTATAGAGAAGAAACTGGGCACACTTTACAATTTTAGGGTTTTATTAGGCAATTTATTTACTAACATGAACTAATTATGAACAATACTTGCACAGCATTTATTAATTTACTAATGTATTAGTGACATCCAAATGCATGCTTGTTTACGTTTGTTAATGCACCATGAGTTAACATGAACTAACAATGAACAACTGTATTTATTAACTAATGTTACCTATAACATGATCAAATGCTGTAATGAACGTATTGTTCATTGTTTGATTACGTTAGTAAATAAATTAACTAATACAACCTTATTGTAAAGTGTTACCAACAAATTATAGTTCACCCAAAAATTTTAATTTACTCACTATTTCCGCACCCCCAAGAAGTTTCAAAACTTTATTATTTTTTAACTTGTAGAACAGAAAAGACACTTTGAAAATAAAAACTAAAATCCTGTAAACATTGACATCCATAATTAGAAAAACAAGTACTACAGCTGAAGTCAGAACTATTAGAACCCCTGAATTATTAGCCAACCTGTTTATTTTTTCCCCAATTTCTGTTTAATGAAGATAAGATTTATTTAATACATTTCAAAACATAACAGTTTTAATAACTTATTTCTAATTACTGATTTATTTTATTTTTGCCATGATGACAGTAAATAATAATTTTTTTAAATAATTTTTCACGACACTTCTATACAGCATAAAGTGACATTTAAAAGCTTAACTAGGTTAATTAGGTTAACTAGGCATGTTATTATAATTGGGCAAGTTATTGTATAACGGTCATTTGTTCTGTAGACTATCGAAAAAATATCTAGCTGAAAGGGGTTAATAATTTTGACCTTAAAACTTTTTAAAAATTTTAAACTGCTTTTATTCTAGCCGAAATATAGCAAATAAGCAAACAGCAAATCTCTCCAGAAGAAAAACAATATTATCAGACAAACTATTATCTAAATATTATCTCTGCTCAAACATAATTTTGGAAATATTTAAAAAAGAAAACAAAAATCAAATGAGGGGCTAATAATTCTGACCTCAACTGTATAAAAACCAATGGTTACAGGCTTCCAGCTTTTTTCAAAACATCTTCTTTGGTGTTTAACAGAAGAAAACAAGTAAAGGTTTGAATCAAGTAAAGGGGGAGTAAATGACAGAACTTTCCTTTTTAATTTAAATATTAAAATAATCCCTCAGGCAAATAAGATAACTGGTTACAAACAACATGCATTGCAGATTTGATGTAACTACTTTCAAAAAACAGCAATTGAATTTTAAAGATCAAACACATCCCCTCCAATCAGCTTATGAAATAATACATCAGGACATTTAAAATTCCTAGAGACTGAGGAAATGCTTATAAAAACTTGTTTTATTATTATTAAATTGTGGTTGTTGTCCTAAATCCAATCTTTTGATGTGAATTTGGTGTTTGTTGAGAATGATCTGTAGTAAATTGTACAGGGCCAAGACTATGAAATTTATAAGGTTGTCTTGTGTGTTGCTATTATGTGTTTGTTCTACATTCTAATTGTTGTATGGTTGTATTTATAGGTTAAATTCAGTGTTAAAGACAAATTTCCTTTCAGTGACAAGCAGAACGGACAACAAAGTTTAAACAAACACATTTACTGCATTATCTTCTGTAAATTCGGTTGTATATGTATTTTTCAGTCATTGTGACAGGAGTATACCAAGTTCTACTGCCACAGGAAGCTCTAAACTGATGCAAGACAAGTTGCATATTTGTGGGGAGTTTTCAGCAAAACTGACAACTTAAAATTACTGCAGCATATGCATTTTTTTACAGCACACTAAAAGTGAAATTTCTTGATTGACTAATAGACACCAATGGCATATTAACCCCAAAAGTGAAGTTCAGGTGCAGTACTGAGCAGTATATCATTTTAATGTAGTTGTTATAGGTTTTGTTTGGTTGAGGCAGGCAGGATATGACCTGGACTGGACAGCATAGAATTCTCGTCCTCATTGGAGCTCAGCAAACGCATCAGTTTAGATGGCTGTGTGTCATCCAAAGGGAACAGGCTGGTGTAGTCCTGCAACCAATGAAAGAACAGTGAATGAGCTGAAGTGTTTACAAAATCATGAGGTGTACACACATAATACACATGTTGATTTTGCAGGCAAATGTGTGAGCCTTTATCAGATTTCTTAGTCATTTTTTTCTGTGATTTCTGAATATTAAAATAAAAGAATAATAATAATTATTATAATAATAGTTAGCCAATGTTGATTGTATTCAATCCTCCATAATTGTAATTTCCCCATAACATAATTGCAAAAAAAAATGAATTTATAGTTATCTAACTAAATTATTTCTAATTTAATTAATGTATTATTTCTTCTCAGCACATTTCTGTCAATACCAGTGTAAAAACAGCAAATAAAATGTGTCACCTGCCTGCAATATCCTTTTAATGAAAATGTCCATAATTATAAAGAAAATACAAGCAGTTATTAGTATTTGAAATTCTGATGACAGACACTGGACACGAGTGAAATAAAGAAACCGAAAGTGATGTTGATCTACAGTTGCTATCTATCACAGTCTATCAGAATTATTAAATTCCCTGAATTGTTAACCCCCCTGTTTATTTTTTCCCCAATTTCAGAGAAAAGATGTTTTCAACACATTTCTAAACATAATGGTTTTAATAACTTCTCTAATAACTAATTTCTTTTATCTTTGTCATGATGACAGTAAATAATATTTGACTAGATATTTTTCAAGACACTTCTATACAGCTTATTTTGAACTTAAAATGTTTATATAAAAATTAAAAACTGCTTTTATTCTAGCCGAAATAAAACAAATGAGACTTTCTCCAGAAGAAAAAATATTGTCAGACATGCTGTGAAAATTTCCTTGCTCTGTTAAAAATCATTTGGGAAATATTTAAAAAAAAAAGAAAAAAAAAATCAAAGGGGGGCTAATAATTCTGATTGCAACTGTATATGGCTATATGGTGATTGTGTTAAATGTATGGAAATTTACATACAGCTACACAGCCTATATCTACTTTGCTTTAACGACCACTTTATTTTTATTAAGTTAGTGTGGTTAATGAAGATATGAATGAGATTCAAAGATGAATTATATGCTTGGTAATAGTGAGCGCAAAAGAGACTAATTGTGCTTTCATTTTAAGCTCATTGCTCTTAAACTGTCAAAGTTCTGATAACGCCGGCTGTCTGAAAAACAGCATAACTGACCTCTATATCCTCACGGTGTCTTTTGCGTTGTCGTGCTGATGCTTGACCCTTATGATGAGACGAGTAAGAACTGAGAGCACACCACACTGATAACCTAAAACAAATAAACAGAGATATCAAATACCTCAAACAAAAAAATTAAAAATAAAAATAAATAAATATATATACACAGTTGAAGTCAGAATTATTAGCCCCCCTGAATTATTAGACCCCGTTTATTTTTTTTCCCCAATTTCTTTTTAACAGAGAGACAATTTTTTTTAACACATTTCTAAACATAATAGCTTTAATAACTCATTTCTAATAACTATTTTTCATGACACTTCTATACAGCTTAAAGTGACATTTAAAGGCTTAACTAGGTTAATTAGGTTAACTAGGCTGGTTAGGATAATTAGGCAAGTTTTTATATAACGATGGTTTGTTCTGTAGACAGTCAAAAAAAATTAGCTTAAGGGGCTAATCATTTTGTACTTAAAATTGTGTTTAAAAAATGAAAAACTCAAGTCGAAATAACACAATTAAGACTTTTCCCAGAAGAAAAAATATTAAGAACATAATTTGTGAAATACTTAAAAAAAAAAATTAAAAATTAAAATCAAAGGGGGGGCTAATAATTCTGACTTCAACTGTATCTATAAAAACATTGTGGCTTTCGGTTCCTAACTGTTGGCTTTAAAATGAACAAAATCGCAGACAAAAACAAAGCTGACATTGAAAATGGCATCAAAGCAGTTCACCGACTGTCGACAAGGGTGTTTGACAACATCTAAAGAACATCTTGAGAAGAGAAACTAAGGGAAAAGCGTGATATTCATCAGAACGGATGTCCGTTTTAAATCTCAGACTGAAAAAAAGAAGTAAGTGGACGCAAGCAAATCAAAAGAGGAACTAGAGTAAAGAACGGAGGTCCATTCATAAATATGTACTCTTTAAATCCATGAATCAACCCTTTCTAAGAAATAATCAATCAAAAAACAACCATCATAGTCTGTAAAGCCACTGGGTCAGAGTACCACTTCTCATTCCATATTAACACAAGTAGACAATGACGTGTGTTTTCCAATTGGTTTGAATAATAGGATGAACAGTAACAGGATATAAATGTCAGCATTACTGAAAATTTGTAGAAATGGGACACTAATGATCTAATCTGGCAAAAAATATGCTAAGCTTCAATTCCTGACACAAAGTAGAATCCCATGATGTCACTGCAAAGGTACTCAACATTTCAAAGTAAAGTATAATAAGAGTATATAAGAGTATAAGAATAAGAATATAATAAGAGTATATAGTAAAAGTATAAGAGTCAAAGTAAAATATAGTATTTGGAGGATCCACTTTATATAAGGCAAGTTGTGTCCTCTTACAACACAGGTGCTTGCTAAATGCTTCACTCTTGTTAATGCTTCAATTCATATTAAACATTCTAATTTAATCATTTAATAATTACTGACTGGTCAAAAAAAAAAAAAAGAATATCGTAACATTAAAATCTTAAAAAATAACAATATTCTATGTAAAAGTTTGGTAAAAATGTTATTCAATGAACAGTAAGAATGATCGGTTTTGATTCACTACATGTACCCATCTTGTAATCTGTGTGTTATTAGGAATTATTTTGACACAAATTGCTAATAATAATAATAGGTAAAAAAAAGGTTTGCATTTTCGTACTTTGCAAGGGCTCTGCCGGGTGGGTCTGCCAGGCTGTGCCAGTGCGCAGGGTCAGTGAGGAGACGTGGCAAAATATGACCCAGTAGGGTGAGGGTGATTTGCTGTGTGTCCAGGCAGAAAATACTATAAAGCAACTCCACCACACGAGACGCCCACTCTTTACGCGTCTCCTTTAGGAGTTCCTATAAGACAAGCACAGAAAATTTGATCAATTTTCCATAATCCTAAATGAAGATTTCACCCAAATTTAAAATTTACTCACTATTTACCCACTCTCAAGTAATTCCAAAGCTTTATGAGTTTCTTTTGAACACTAAAAAATATTTTAAAGAAAGCTGAAAACCCATAGTAGGAAAAACAAATACAATGGAGGTCAATGGAAACAGCTTTTCAGCTTTCTTCAAATGATCTTCTTTTGTGATGAACACCCGAAAGAAAGTCAAACAAGTTTGGAACAAGTAAAGGGAGAGTAAATGATGACAGAAATTTAATTTGGTGAATTATCTTATGAACTAGCTTAAATATACCTCAAGTGAAATCAGTAAATTGTTGACAAGTCACACAAAAAACATACATATATTTATGTAGAGTTTTGTTGCAAAAGGATATAGATATATCTATTTTGAGAAATGTTGGTTATTTGACATTATTATTTAAGGCATCAGCAGTCAAGTTCATTCCCAAATTTTATACATTAAACTATTACTTGAGCTCAGTGAAGGCCAGGAACACAATATTCTTCAAATTCGGGATATTTTTTATTTAACTTTATGTCCATAAATAGTTTATAAATAAGTCAAAAACCATGCCAAAATGCAACGTATTAATCTTAACATTGTCAAACATCTTAAATTGGTTAAAAAAACAAAATACATCATAAATATGGAATAGTAAATACAAAGATTGATTAATAATAAGATTCTGAGTTAGTTTTGTCCAGAACGTGCATAACATTATTATTATTATTTTTGCAAAACGCTATATATCCACCTTAGGCAATATTCTACTACTGTAATACCATTAAGAAAAGCTAATGAATCAGTGTTTTTGTTTGATAAGTAAGATTAAGTTTGTTAGATAAACGACTTGTAGCTTGTTACAGAAAGAGTGGAGTCTCCTTCAACACCGCTGCTGAAAACCAAACCTGTATGATCAGAGCGGGCGGAGCCGCTGTGTCACAGTTCACAGTTCTCTCACACAAGATTGCCTCGCCCTGTCATATTTAATGAATTATTTCACTGTAATAATAATAATAATAATAGTAATAATAATAAAAATCATCATCATCAACATCATCAGGGCCTGACTAACCACCGTGGCTATAGTTGTATCTCCAGTCACAATTTCACGCAAGAAAAAGAGAGCGTGGACGTGTTTTAAACAGTCGCGTGCATCATAACAGCTTTGCTCACAAGTGATCATCCTTTCATTCGGTATTCACAGAAATTATTTAAAGAAAAAACTTACAAAGGAGACTTAGAAATGTAGCCTTGCAGACAGGTATCTTGTATTGGGGAGGAGTGCAGGAAAAAAGGCAACATTTCACTGTATCCCCTGGCCTTCTTCTTGACATCAGTGGAGACTGACAGATGCAGGATTATTTGATCTTGGTCCACTTTTGTAGCGTTTTTATACATTTTTGTAAAGTTGAAGGCAACATCTTCATCTAATAGTTTGTCGGCATGACACAGACCAAAATTACTCTTATTACTGAGCAAACTCGGAGCACTTCAGTGATGACTCTCTTCCCAGGGGATGTTGAGCTCGCACAGCATGCTGAACGTTCTATATCAGTTATATTGCACTGGTCTGGTGGATATCGCGTTTTGTAAAAAAATACATTTTGTACTACACCTAAAATGTACATTCTTAAGAGTTATTAATGGCAGCAATTCACACATAGATTAAGGTACATCTCAACAGTGGTTTTCAATAGTAAAATTTAAATATAAAAAAAATGGCATTTATCGCGTTTTGCAACCAAACTCTTCTTACATGTGTGTGTGTGTGTATATATATATATATATATATATATATATATATATATATATATATATATATATATATATATATATATATATATATATATATATATATATATATATATATATATACAATATTTATATAGGACAAATTGAAGTTACTTTAGAGTTTGTTTGGGATTTTGAAATGGCTTGCAAATGCAAAGTACCAGCTTTGGTTCGCTCTGGCTGATAAACACATTAAAACTGTAATGCTAATTTCAGCCTTTATCAGGCAAGAGACCATATATGATAACTTCACTGACATTGATTACAATATAATTTTTGTCTTTTTTGTCATAAAAGTTCAAAAGTACCAATAGCACTCTAGTATTCACTCTAAGGCCCCGTTTACACTAGTGCGTTTTAGTTTGAAAACGCATAAGTTTTGCTACGGTTACGCCATCCGTCCACACTACGCCGGAGTTCTCGGGCGCCGAAAACGGAGCTTTTTGAAAACGCTGGAAAGGCCGTTTTCATTCTAAAACGCTGCTGCTCCGTCTCAGTGTGGATGGGGAAAGACGAAGACATCTGAAAACGGAGGCGGGGCTGCAAACGTTCGCCTATCTAATTGGGGCTTTTCCTCAATATTAAGTAGCCCACACACAGTTCAGTCTCGCATCCTCTTCTTGTAAGTTAAGACTTCGCAAGTTTGATCAAGGCTGCAGTCTCCCCCTTCTCAGTTTGATATGGAAAACATACCGAGGACACGGGTAAATCTTCAAAGGGAACAGTGTACTTTATAACTTCATTCACATCACCTTGGCTACGTTGTTTCACTTTCTCAACAATAAAATGTAAACATGATTTAAGGAACTGCCTATTTTCTTTTTAATATTAGCAACTTAACAGACAGCAGAAATGTTGAGGCGCCGTGCTGAATATATGAGCGTCATCTTCACTGTGTGGATATTTATAACAAAACGGAGCCTATAACAACTGCCTCCTTTTAATTTCAGTAAAAATACGAAACGCACCCTCTCTTTTGCTGAATATCAGTTTTAATAATCGATAATTATAAAAGTATAACATACAATAAGTTTATACATTGCAGGAAATAAAGGCAAGCGATCGGTCAATGTACCTGGATTAATCATTAACTTATCTTTGCGCTTAACCAAAACATGTTACCTGTGAACAAGTAACTTAATAGGTTCCAATGACCAAAGTCAGGGAATTGGCCTATGTCGTTAGATAAAGACAACAACATGAATGAAATATCACGTTTAGCAAATATAGTGAGATTAGATCCAGCGGGAGATGCGTGATGAGCAGTCCGACAAGCAGAGCTCTCATCTGGGTAGAAATGCTGGAGCGCTTGCCCGAGAGAGTGTGTGTGGTCACGTGATGTGCGTTTTTAGCGTTTTGGTGTGGACGGAGAGCTGTTCAGAAACGCTGGGTAAAACGCGAGTGTGGACGCGGATCGTTTTCATTCTACAACGCCGTTTTAAAACTAAAACGAACTAGTGTAAACGGGGCCTAAGTACTTCAACAAGTGCCATAAAAACTATGGTGTAAAAATACTCTGTAAAACTGTTTGATTTTAAGCAATCTAAGTGTTATGTAAATTAAACAAAGGTGATGTGGTGTCACATGGCTGGAGATTTGAATTGCAGAGCTTGTGCAAACAAATCCAGAGCACTATAATCTCATGTTTTCTTAACTGACATTTTCTCACTGGTATTTACATATTCATCTAGACATCTGGGTTGTGTAATAGTATTTGCGACTTTTTCTACCACTAAAAAAAGAACAAAATCAATATACCTGGAAATTTATTAGTAAAAACATGCATGCATATTTACCTTTACCAGGTTGTTAGTAAACCAGAACACCCCTCCCATGTGTAGCAGGTTCTCAAAGAGATGAAACGCATGCGAGTCCACCCAGCCCTTTTCCAGAACCTTCCTGAACTGGGACTGCAGAGCCTGTCGGATGGGCAGGCGAGCTGGGAGAAGGTTCCGGTAGGGAATAGGCTCCTGACCCTCGACTGCTGGTCGCAGAGACAGTCCTGTCTGTTGAAACACATCAGCACACATGTGCTCCAAGATAGAGCTCATGATCACCACACTGAAGAGGACAAGAAAAACAGACAGTGAGAGTGTGTCAAAGATATAAGTTTAAGGGTATTCTTGTGACCACTTGTGATGAGATTTCAGCTGGACCTTAACATCTAACCTCAGTATGAAGCATTAATTATACTGACTGAATAAATCCATGATACGCAGAAATGCGAGCTAATGAAAGGGATGTGGCTGACAACTACGATTTGGATTATAATCTCTCTATTTTGACATTGTAACGGTTGCCGTATATTGGTGGAATTTTTGCGTCCCGTTTTCTCTCTTTTTTTCTCTCCCTCTCTTACTCTCTCCCCATCTCTACCTGTCATATCCTTTAGGTCCGCCTTTGCGGAAGCCGATTGGTCAGGAGACTAGTCACTCATCATTGGGTGACGTGGCTCTGTCACATATAAGGACGCCAGGGAGAGCGGATGACAGCGCACTTTTCCTTTGATCCCGTTTTTGTGTATTTTTGCTGACATGATTTTGTTATTCGTTAATTTTGTTTAACTTTCGTTTGGCTAAAATTATTTAGTATATTTTCTGCTCATTTTTGAACCACTTTGTGATTTCTGTACATTTATATTCGATTGTTTGTTTGTTACTTTTGGTACAACTCTTACCTGGCAAACCAAAAAGAGATAATTGAGAGTTGACTTTGTCCTCAGAGTAAGGCGGACAGGGAAGATGTCGTATGACTTCCATCTTACATACACTTAGTCAATCCATTGTTTAAAACACCAGGTAAGAAAGTGAATGTCACTTATGTATTTGTTTTGTTTTTAGTTCAGAATAGGTAAGATTACGGCGCTCTGCGCTGAAGATTTTTCTTTCCTTTTTCTTTTCATGTTTCTAGCAAGGTAAGCGGTTTGCTTATGAGTTAGAATTGTTTTGTTATTTTTATTTCTTTGATTTGGCTTCACTAGCTTCCCCTTACTCTTGAGTTGACCTAATTTTGTTGATACTTTGTTTAATTTGTTACTTTATTATTGTAAATATTTTTCTTATAGTATATATATTTGGGCATTATTCTGATTAACTTTTTGTACATTAAATCACTTTTGTTGGCAGTTTTGTTGTTTGTGTCTTTTGCTTTAACCCATCATCTTGTAAAAGTACCACACCTTTTAAATGTTATTACTTTTACCCTAGACTAACATCAAAGAGGTTGTAACAGACATCTAAGTAAGAACATGTTGTTTTGATGCACTTTCTTACAATGCAACCCATAGCACTCGAGTATTAGTCAAGCAGGCAGAGAGTAAATGGTCTTTTAAGGTTATCTGAAAGCATTCCACCACATGAGTATTTAAAGTATGAAAGCAATCCGTATGAAGGCAGACTACATCTTGAATACTTCTTGTATAAACCATTGTCCACTATAGACTAGATTTACAAAAAAATAATCTTAATAGAAGATGTAAACAGTGCCTAAAAGACCATGACTGGCTAAATTACTGTTTAACTACGGTTAGAACTACACTGTTAACCCTTACCGTAGATTATGCAGTAAATAACTATAAAATAGCCAGTGTTTAGCTGTAATGAAAAGAAACAGTATTTTACTGTAAAAGGAGCAGACTTTGTATTAAATTGTGTAGTGCAAATGATAAATTACAGTAACTTACTTTACGTACACATTGCAGGTAGTAACTGTGACAATAAATGGCAAATTACTGTACAACCAGAACTGTCCTATCTACTCTGATGCTTTATGTTGCTAATCATAAAGACGTGCATTTTAAAGGCAGAAAACAATGATTTAGGCATCACCAGACACTCACATAGGCTGTCTTATTCTTAACAAAAAAGTTTGAGAAAATGTTTTCAGAAAATGCTGCCCCTTTAAGGGAGCCAGGTGTTTGATTTGTTTACTGCTGTGTGCTCTGTTCTCTGTCCATCAATTCAGATGTAGTCTGATATGTTTTAGGCTTTAAATAAGAATCTACAATGAGTAAGTAAAATGTGTTCAAATGAATGTTGAGGGTTTCTAAAATAAGGCTGTGTTTTAAGTTATATTGTAGTTATCTTAAAATGTGTTGAAAGCTACATTGTTAGCTAGTTAGCCTCTCCTCATATAACTTCTTACATTACTTTTATTTAAGTATATTTATTTATTGGACATTGCATACTGCCATATACAGATGCTAACAGTTTCATGTATCTTTCTGGCAAATAAGCAGCTTTTATGCACATAAAAACCATTAAATTCCATCACCTTAGTAAGGTAACATGTGAACAGAAATCATCACAGGGAATCACAAAAACATGATACACATAACCATCCACACACAAAAGCTCTACTGTCAGGTCCCAGGTTGTGAGTTTGTTGCTATTTCAGATATCAGAGTAGTGTTACCACCTATGAATTTATATTAGAAACAATATAAAAGTTTGTTGTCATGAGATTTTTAAAGTAAAAAAATAATAATTATAACAATAAAAGATTGGATCCTTTGGTTTTTCGGTGTTGCCAACTTTATTTTTGTTTTATATAATTATTTTAAACTTTTTGAGATTTGACAGAGCTTTTAATTATTTAAAACTTTAAAATTTAAAATAATTATTTTGTGTTTTTTGCTGTTCAGTTTTTTTTTTTTTTTTGCATGGTCAGCATTGAGGAGAGAGTAACACATTTCACTGCAGCACTTTGTGTGTGTGTGTGTGTGTGTGTGTGTGTGTGTGTGTGTGTGTGTGTGTGTGTGCGTGTGTGTGTGTGTTTAGTTATTGGATATGTGATTGTGATAAATGTTAGCAGTTGCTTTAAAAGTATGCTATATACCAGGGGTGCTTAATCCTGTTCCTGGAGATCTACCTTCCTGCAGATTTCAGTTGCTACCCATATCAAACACACCTAAACCAATTAATTAGGACTTGAACACCACGTGATAATTACAGGCAGGTGTGTTTGATATGGGTAGCAACTGAAATCTGCAGGAACAGGATTAAGCACCCCTGCTATATACCATGGGGGTCAAACTCCAAGTTACTGGAGAACTGCAGGGCTGCAGAGTTTAGTTCCCACCCTGCTTCAACATTACCTGTAGATTTCTAACGAGCCTTAATTAGTTTTATCAGGTGTGTTTAATTAGAGTTACAGCTTAAAGTCCCGGTCACACTGCACTTTTCTCCCTACAGACTTCCATTCATACGCATGTGAGTACTGCAGACCTGGAATGCATGCTCATGCGGCAAATTTTACAGTTTGCAGCATTGGAAAGTTCAAGCTTGGAGAACTCTGAACTGCGAAATCACATCATGTGATTGCTTGAGACTAATCAAAGATCAAACCATGACCTCTCTGAACAAAAATTATGGACCAGTTGCTTGCTTTTTCAATCTCTAAATATTTTGTTTAATCCCACTCCTTTTCGCAGAGCCATATGACAGAATTTTGCATGCTTAAAC
Organism: Danio rerio; assembly: GCF_052040795.2. Classification (NCBI taxonomy): domain Eukaryota; kingdom Metazoa; phylum Chordata; class Actinopteri; order Cypriniformes; family Danionidae; genus Danio; species Danio rerio. Next base: position 11,287,468 of record NC_141032.1, read on the forward strand.
GTTAGTTTGACTGCAGCCTTGCTGTGCAGACCTGTGGCTCTCAGTAATATGTAAGATAATATTTATATCTGCTGATTTCTTAATTTTGTTATACATTTTCTGTTTTATATTTGTTTGCTGCCAAAACAATAAAATAAATTTGTCAGAATTTACAACTTAATTAATTTAAAGAATTAATAACAGGTAAGAATACTAATTAATTTTAGTAACACCTTGACATACTATTGTGTATGCAGTATAATGCTGTGAGTTGTAACACTACAGTACAGTAATTAACTGTACACAGTTTCCAGTTAGTTACCACTACTGCTCTATTACAGTAATTAACTGGCAACACTGTTGCCAGCTACTCACTGCAATGGTTCGGTTACAGTAAACAACTGGCAACACTGTTGCCAGCCACTCACTGTAATGGTTCAGTTTCAGTAATTAACTGGCAACACTGTTGCCAGTTACTTACTGTAACCAAACTTTTACAGTGAGTAGCTGGCAACAGTGTTGCCAGTGTTCTACTGTAAAAAAGCCTGGTAAGGTTTAACAGTGTAATCTATGCAGGACAGCAGCTTATTTTTACAAAAAGTCATATTAAGAAATGTTACAACTTAAAATAACTTTATTTTAATACATTTGAAATTATATGGCAAAGCTGAATTCTCAGAAATCTTTATCTACAGTCTTTATTGTCACTCTATCCATAAGAGATTTGCATTATAATACATTTATTCATTTAGAAGAAGTTTTTATTTCAACTAAGGGCGTACTCACACTATGCTATCCGAACCGTGCCTAGGCCCGTTTCCCGAATCGTTTGAGAAATGTGTGTGCTCTAAATTAGGCTCAGGCACGGTTCACTTGGTTGGCCCTGGCCAGGTTGGAAGAGGTGTGCCAGAGCGTGGTTCACTTGGGCTTTGGCGCGGTACGCTTGTAGTGTGAGCGTAAAGTGCGCTTGAGTCCAAAACTGAAGACGAGATTGTTTGATATGGATTTATTATTCATTCCTACTGTTCAATGAACACAAACTGTCATAGGTTATTAAAGATGCAAACCCCTCACTGCACGACAGCTGCACCTCCAGCAAACCTCCTAATTCCTGCAGCACGAGGACTTTATGACTGTTTATGAGCATCAAAGTGGCTGATCTGTTCGGCGGAATATTTAACTGCGTGTCACCACATCCCAAACCACTAAAACGATATGACTAAAGAAATCTACACTGTGCTGATCAAAAGCGCTTACTGTACAGCGCATCATCGATGACGTAAGCATGCCCAGGCCTGAATGTAATGTGAGTGCAGGCTGTCGGTGGAGACTGGAGGGGGGACAAGCATGTTTTGGCCCGGTTCAAGGCATGCTGTACATAGTGTGAGTACACCCTAAGTGACTTATAATGAGGGCAATAGAAGCAAATGAAATCAACAGAAAAGCAATAATATATAGATGCTCTGGCAAGTCTCAGTAAGTCTTGCAAAGTGTACACAGCAAGTTGTTTTTTTATTAATTATCTTTTATTATTTAACCAGTTAAACTCTGCTGCTATTTTGGAATTTCCGCCTGGATTTTGCCTACCCAAATTTAAAAGCTTCCCAAATCCATATGCAGATGTGTAAATGCAAAAACAGGAATCATTTTAAAGAAAACCCTTTGGATTTTCATAAAACAATATTAAAGTGTTTAAAATAACTGTATATGTTGTCTGTGTTATAATAAACACTTAAAAAAAAGAAGCGCTTTTTGTATTTTTTTTTATGAATTCAAATTTGAAAGTGTACCTTTTAGGTTCTGTGTGGTCTAGGGTGCTGTAATTAATTTTGGTGGTTCCTGCACATGTCTGTAATCATAGGAAAAATGTCTCTACCATAATCTATGGAAAAGTTATTGTATTCCAACTGATGAGAGGTGCTGTACAAGTCACAGGGATCGATCATTGTTTTCATATTTCACTATTCTTTTGTTTGATCAAACATAATTCACTATGTTTGGACCACGTCAGACATATAAAAGTATTACTTATGCACATTACTTATGCAAGAGATGACAGCTGTCTGTGCTATCTGGGGTTGCTTATTGATCATGAATGTATTGTTTTCACTTCTGCGCCATGGAAACACCATGATTCATTCGGCAACTGTTTGATATGTGAATATAATTCAGTAAAAAAATGCTCGAACTGTATGAGCACCAACAAGAGCTTTCATTTAGCTATAACTTGCACATGTGTCATATGAAAAATATGAAAACGAACCAGTGTAAAATACCTAGCTCGGGTATCCAAAACACTGTGTATTTAAGTGTAAATAATTTTTGTAAAGTAGAATAAAAACCAAAGTGATGCATATGTTCATAAAATATAGATTTTACACTTTCAAACGAAACCACTTACGGGGGTCTGGTGCAATGCTAGCCCATTAAATCTTAAAGGGAAAGTCGATGTAAATAAAATTTATTCATTATTCAAAAGTAATAAATATTTCTATCTAAAATAAATGTTAAAGATTAAGCTTTGCCATCCCAGGAATGCATTATATTTTACAATGAAACTTTAATAGTTATTTTAAATTGTATTTTATTTGGTAAGCTTATTATTAGACTCTTTTTAACAAAAAATATAAACATATATATTCCATTTTAGATCTTATAAAGGGCATATGTACTTCCAGTAATGTCTCGGCACTTTCTAGATATTAGCAATAAAAATACTAAAAATAGAAATCTGTTTGTTGATATTCACAATTTAAGACTTTGAATGGGAGTACTTTAATGTGATTCTGTAGTCTGATGTGTGAGGAGATGCTTACCGCTCATGGTAAAACTGCAAAGTGTTTTCCCCTGACATAGGAGTCATGAGCTGACGAATCATAGTCTGAGGTTTTTCTCTCTCATCCAATCCCAGCATCCGAACGTGAGCCACCAGCCATGCCACTGCACAGATGGCCATACTGCACACCTTTCCTTTTATATTATCTGTGATCTTCTACACTCACAGAAAAACACATCTTCAGTTACAGTCATAAAGAAGAAACTACTGTGTAACATTCATACTATTGGTCCCGAACTGTCAAATGATGGGAAATGTGTGCCATTTAAAGACCTCTTAAATGCCCTCACCTGAACAGCTTCCACTGACAAAACTCCATTTTCCCAGGCATTCAGGACCTCAAGTATAGCTGCAGGAGTACTAAGACATATTTCATGCCATTTCATCTGACTGGGAAGAAGAAAGCATATGTTTGACTTATCTCACAGGCAGGACAAAACAAACCATTTTGTGGCCAATCATTACTTACTTGCATACGTTCCATACTTAAACCAAACACACTGTCCTCTCCCAGATCTGAGCAAATTTTTCATCAAATATACATACAGCAAATATGCACTTTTGGATCTAGGTTCTTGGCCTGCCAATTCACATCTGGTAGTACACTCTAAAACTACACAAATGACTGTTAGGCTAATAGTTTCATTTAAAGACAGCAGACCCTAAAACATAATCCCTGATTATTATTTAATTTTTTATATTTTTAATTTTAATAAGACACTTACTTACACATTTTTAACTCAAACATATTTCAGGATCATAAAACAAACACCTGTATCCGAGCAACAGTCAGCTCTCAAAGAGTGATCAACAGTTCCACATTAGCAAAAAGTTATGCTATAGTGAGATATGCTCCCAATCTTGCATCTATCATTCAAAACGAGTCATCACTTATCTGATGTTACACTGAATGATTAAGATATTTTCTTTGGTGTGGTGTCTAATATAGCGGTTTCTGAATGTAAAAGGTATGCAAATATTCAAAAGCGTACAATAAATGAATTTGTTGTGTCTTAGAGAATATTATTCAGTAATGGTCAATAATTCAGACATTACTTCATGCGCAACCCTATGTAGGTTTGTAACACATTTGAAAAATGCCAGCCTTTAGTTTTCACTGTCATCCTATTAACAACATCTAAACAGTACAGTTGTGGTGTCAACAGGTCAAAAAGAAAATTTTTGCATTGTTTATACTCGACATGTCCGCTAGTTCGATTGAGTGGGCGTAGCGAATGTGACGTTATCGCAGTGTTTGCGGAGGTTAGCTTTGGGTGTACGCGTCATGATTTTGGCTGGCGGACGGCATGATTTTTTTGAGACGAGCGAACAGTTCGCACGGCGCCACAACTGATTTGAGTTGATTATGAAACACTGAAGAGATTTTGTCAGGTTCAACTGTAGAGACATCTTTATAATTCATGTTCATAGATATAACCAGATGATCAAAAATTCTTGGCTAAAAATTACAACATTAGTGGGAAAGGAAGAATGTTTTTGCTAAAACATTTGGGAAAACTTGAGGGATAAGTTTGTTAAAGCCAAAAGAGGCCATGGCAAAAGTGGAGACCCGGATACACAATTACAGAAATATGTTTTTCCATTCATAGGTTTTACACTAATGTATATATTATTTTTTTATTTAAAACAATATAACAGTTACAAAACTAACAGAACAAATAATTTCTTTGATAACTGGAAAGGAATATTTGAACCTATCGGTTTACAATATACTGATGGCCTGTTTTTCTAGGCTTTATTGGTGATAATGGTCAAGAATGTTGGACCATTATCTCCTTTTTAGCATAAGTAGAGGACAGAAACATTATCAGACAGTAATGTGTAAACTGTGGAGCGGGCTAAATCTAAAATAATTTTTAGTAATTGTAATGTTTTTTTTTGCTTTTATAAAAATACATTTGTAAAGCAACCCATGTTCTGTTGTCAATGATATTTTAATAAACTTTAATAGGTAAAACTGTCCGAGATATGAACATAAGTTCAAAAGATGCATCTAAGTTTGACTTAAAAAATCTTAAATGGTTATAAAAATCCTTATAATCATTAAAATAATTTATTAAAATAATAAAAATTATTTGTTTAAAAATCTTGAATGATATTAATGATATGATGTAGTCTGTGTTTATCCGTGTGATTTTACGGTGGGGTTTTTTTTAACCACCCCCTGTTGTTTTGGCGAATGCGGCAAGTATAAAAG